>NC_086449.1:496970837-497271306 GCF_028390025.1 Pseudophryne corroboree | reverse complement strand
GACACTACTCCCCCCTTTAGTCCCACGAAGCAGGGAGGCTGTTGCCAGCAGCCTCCCTGTGTCTAAACTCTATTAAAAATAATAAAACTAAAAACTCCTATGGAGCTCCCCTAGCTGTGACCGGCTCCTCCGGGCACATTTTCTAAACTGAGTCTGGTAGGAGTAAGTAAGTGCTCCTAGTGGACCCATCTATACCCCATGGTACTAATGTGGACCCCAGCATCCTCTAGGACGTAAGAGAAATTAGAATGAAATAGAGGTCATGTTACTTTATTGAACCCCCCTCGTATTTCCCCTATCATGATGTATACTAGTATACAAACATGAAACTGAAACAGTATAAATTAACAAAACCAACACAGAAAAATGTAGTCACTGCTGCAGTTTGAAGGTTGAAGGAGAGTGTATATATAGGGCCTGATTTAGATTTGTAAGTAAAGCAAAAAAAGTAAATAACTGTGTCTGGAACAGGCCATGGCCCTCATTCCGAGTTGATCGCTAGCTGCCGTTGTTCGCTGCGGTGCATGCGCAGTTACAAAAACGGCAAAACTGCGCATGCGTATGCACCGCAATGTGCATGCACGGCGTACGGGTACAAACAGAATCGTATTTTTGCACTGGTTCTAGCGACGCTTTCAGTCGCACAGGCGATTGCAAGGAGATTGACAGAAAGTGGGAATTTCTTGGTGTTAACTGACCGTTTTCTGAAATGTTTGGAAAAATGCAGGCGTGGCCGGGCGTTTGCTGGGCGGGTATCTGACGTCAATACCGGGACCTTCGTCTCAGCAATCATCGCGCAGAATAAGTAACTACAGGGCTGGTCTTGTTCTGCACAAAATGTGTTTCCAGCCGCTCTGCTGCACAGGCGTTCGCACTCCTGCAAAGCGAAAATACACTCCTCCGTGGGCGGCGATTATGCGTTTGCACGGCTGCTAAACGTAGCTAGCAAGCAATCAACTCGGAACGAGGGCCAATGTTGCTATGCAGGAGGAGCAAATACATTTCTATTTTTTCTGTGCAGGGTAAATACTGTATGCTTTTGCATGTAGACCACAAACATTAGCTTTATTTTTACTCTGCAATTTAGATTTCAGTTTGAACACACCCCACCCAAATCTAACTCTCTCTGCACATGTTACCTTTGCCCCACCTGCAGGGCAACATGATTTTGCCAGTTGCTTGCTTTTTTGCTTTACTTGCAAATCAGAATCAGGCCTACAGTATAGTCATTTCAAAGGCACAGTATTAGCCAATTTCCACGCTACACAGACAGAATGTCTATGTCACTGAAGCCAGTAACATTGAGTATGGAAATGAGATCCAGGGAACATACTTCATCTTCCTTAAGCCGATCTCTGAAGTCGAGTGGATCTCATCCTTCAAACACGTTTTGAGCTGGGATTTTTTTCTATTAATAAACAACAGCCACTCCATGCTATCAAAACTGCAACCCCTACCAGAAATGTGTTTCTATCCATCCCATGGTCCACATATAGTCCTGGAGGACAAATAACCAGCCATTCTGTTCAAGAATTGGGAACAAAACAGGTTTTCCCCAGCACACTAAGGAATATTACCAATAGGATTTGAACACTACATAGTGGTAGATAATTCAGAGATCTTAGTTACATATATTTGCAAAGATATGGTTAATCCTCCAGGCAGGGGCGTAGCCTGGACTTTGTGGGCCCCATTGCAACATTTTGAAGGGGCTCCTGTGCAAATGCTTCTAGAGAGACACCTCTCCGCTGCAGTTGTTAATTTTATGCCCCATGATAGCGCCCTAGTTCATTTTCTGAACCATAATATAGCCTTAGTTAATGTTATGGCCCATAGTAGTCCCTTAGTTCACATTATGTCACATTGTAGGGCTTCCAGTACACATTATGCAACACAGTACCCCCAATTCACATGACATACAATGCCCCCAGTTCATATTACGCCATATTACATTGCCTCCATTTCATATTATACCACACTATAGTAACTCAACTTCATATTGTGCCACATAATGCCCTCCGGTTCATTTAATACATTACAATCAGCTGGTCGAGGGGCATAACTAGATATATTGTGGGCCCCAAGGCCAGAGTTTGTATGTACCCCTATGTATCTGCCATTGGTAAAAAAAAATGTATATTACACATGTAACAATGACAGTGAAGGTGGGCCCCTCTCAGCTCTGGGCCTCATAGCAGCTGCACTCCCTTCACCTATGTTAAGAGGCGGATTGGGATGGAAAACCAGCCCAACACATTTTTGGAAGTAGCCCTAATGGGGATGCGTCTGATGAGGGGATGGGGTCTGTTGAGGGAGGCGGGATCCCTCATCATAGGGCCTGACTGTACGCACTTGCGCCCTATCTTGCATCTTTTGCTGCAGACCAGGGGTGAATTGGGAAGTAAAAGTGGTAATATAAAATTTTGTAGAAGTGTCCCGACATGGGCAGCACAAGAGGTATAACATACCGTGTAGGCATGACAGTATCACTAGATGGCAGAGTTGCTGTACTGCAGAGATGGAATAACAGAATGAATGGGGACAATGCAGTGCCTGTCATGTGGGAGGGGGGGAGGGGCACATGACAACACACAAAACAGGCCCCACAGACATGTCTGCCTACTAGGAATCTTCCTGGTGAGCAATATGGCCAATCAGCCGCTGTCTATGGTAGCTACACCTTTGCCTCTAGGCCAACATCAAGACTTCTTTGATACTGGAGGTCCCTAACACTGCATGACAACAGAACCCACCCTGGGCCATATAATTGACTACTGTAAGGCCACATGATAATATCACTTACAAAAATATATCTAAATTGAGTGCAAACTTACCTGGAATCCCCCCTAGGTCCTCCAAAGAGTAATTACCCCTCCTTTTCAAGCACCTGATGGGTATTACTAAACTGATTGAGCAACTTCCACTTATATTGCAGTTCTGAAAGGCACAAATTGGACCAATATTTGAAGAGCATGCTGGTTCTTGTAGTGTCATTTGAAGGACCTAGGGTTGACTCCAGGTAAGTTGACTCTCAATTTAGATATAATTTTTTAATTGCTACAGTAGACAATTATATGGCCCAGAGTTGGTTCTGTTATCAGACAGTGCTAAGGGGGGTACACACGGAGAGATCCATGTTTAAAATCTAAGCAATCTTACTAGATTGCTTAGATTTTAAGCAGGGATCTGCCGTGTGTCTGCCCCCAGCGATAGCGATACGCGGCCCCGCACCTCGCTATCGCCGGTGCTAGATTGAGCCTGCATGCAGGCTCAATCTAGTGGGTCGCTCACTTCACCATTGTGTGAAGTGAGCGGCCCCCCGTCCGTCCGTCCGTCCCCTCGCTCAGCACATCGCGCTGTGCTGAGCAGGGGGAGAGATGTGTGCTGAGTGGTCTGTGTTAAGATCGCTCAGCACACATCTCTTCCGTCAGTTCCCCCCTTTAGGGACCTCCAATATCAGGGAAGCCTTGGCATTGGCCTGGAGGCTTAACCATATCTTTGCAAATATATGTAACTAAGATCTCTGAATTATCTACCACCATGTTGTGTTCAAATAGTATTGCTAATAAATCTTGGTGTTCTGGGAAAAACCTGTTTTGCGTATTTTTCTTGCTTAGAATGACCCCTCCCTTACAAGCACCTGAAGGGTATTACAAAACTGATTGAGCAACTTCCATTTTATATTACAAGCCACAATTGTAGCACATTCTTCTTCAAGGCAAAGTAACTAGGTAAATGTATACTTGTGGCAAATATTAGCATGCCAGCTGCTCAGTTCACAACCACAATAGTAGTTTTTACTAGAGCTGCAGCCACAACATTCAGTATAAGGCTTTCTCCTACCAAGTCTGCTGTGTGTGTGGATCTGGGAGCTCCACCAGGACCCCAGACCAGAGAGCAGCTGCCAGCAATAAGAGCAAGACGGCTTATCAAGAGGTTGAAGGAAGTTTAACCTTTTCCTGACCACATATTACTTACGGATAAGCAAGCACAGAAAGTTCATTGGCTGACCATACTTGCACTAAATGCAAGCATTTGTAAACCTCCCTATAGAAATCTTGCATTTTCCCCTGAAGCTAGGATATTTGTCACCTGGGGAAAAGACTCTGCTTGATGGTGGTCAGATGTGGGCCAAGGATCCAGCTCACAAGGGAATACAGTCAGCAAATTGGTTAAAATTAAGACTTACCTGTTGCAGGCTGTGAGTCTTGGTTCTGTGTTAGCTGGGTAGAGGGCTAAGAGGATGGGCGTGTGGTGAGCTTGAGAACGAGATGAAGTTTGGTGTGTTGTATAGATGTAAATGAGATTTCAACTTGCAGATGGGAACTAGAAGTGTTTTTCTTAAAATATGTTCGATACTTTCATAAAAACAATTCAAATTACATTACAGGCATTTTCAAAACCAAAAATAGATCCAAGAAGGTGATATTGCAAAAAGATGTACTGAATAAATAGTACTTACAAGATTAAAAAAACAAACAAACGTTATTTAAATTTTTTTGGGGGACAAATTTAGGTTAGAGGAGAGGAGTTTCCGCCCATTGAGGCAAAAAGGTTTTTTTACAGTAAGGACAATACGTGTTTGGAATTCCCTACCTGAGAGAGTAGTAACAGCGGACTCAGTTAACACCTTTAAGAATGGGTTAGACAAATTCCTATTGGATAAAGATAATCAGGGTTATGGTGCGTAGGCATGCATTATAGTTAATATAACTAGTCCTAACATAAAAATAACTAGTCCTATAATAAGACTGCATAGGAGACCACAAATAGGTTAAACTTAATGGACAATTGTCTTTTTTCAACCTTAGATACTATGGTGGTCATTCCGAGTTGTTCGCTCGGTAATTTTCTTCGCATCGCAGCGATTTTCCGCTAACTGCGCATGCGCAATGTTCGCAGTGCGACTGCGCCAAGTAAATTTGCTATGCAGTTAGGTATTTTACTCACGGCATTACGAGGTTTTTTCTTCGTTCTGGTGATCGTAATGTGATTGACAGGAAGTGGGTGTTTCTGGGCGGAAACAGGCCGTTTTATGGGAGTGTTTGAAAAAACGCTACCGTTTCTGGGAAAAACGCGGGAGTGGCTGGAGAAACGGAGGAGTGTCTGGGCGAACGCTGGGTGTGTTTGTGACGTCAAACCAGGAACGACAAGCACTGAACTGATCGCACTGGAAGAGTAAGTCTCGAGCTACTCAGAAACTGCACAGAGAAGTCTTTTCGCAATATTGCGAATCTTTCGTTCGCAATTTTGCTAAGCTAAGATTCACTCCCAGTAGGCGGCGGCTTAGCGTGTGCAAAGCTGCTAAAAGCAGCTTGCGAGCGAACAACTCGGAATGAGGGCCAATGTTACTATGTAATACAAAAAGAATTAGCACTTAAAAAATAAGAATTTACTCACCGGTAATTCTATTTCTCGTAGTCCATAGTGGATGCTGGGAACTCCGTAAGGACCATGGGGAATAGACGGGCTCCGCAGGAGACTGGGCACTCTAAAAGAAAGATTAGGTACTATCTGGTGTGCACTGGCTCCTCCCTCTATGCCCCTCCTCCAGACCTCAGTTAGGGAAACTGTGCCCGGAAGAGCTGACACAACAAGGAAAGGATTTGGAATCCAGGGTAAGACTCATACCAGCCACACCAATGACACTGTACAACTTGTGATAACCATACCCAGTTCACAGTATGAACAACAACTGAGCCTCATTTAACGGATGGCTCATAACAATAACCCTTTAGTTAAGCAATAACTATATACATGTATTGCAGAGAGTCCGCACTTGGGACGGGCGCCCAGCATCCACTACGGACTACGAGAAATAGAATTACCGGTGAGTAAATTCTTATTTTCTCTGACGTCCTAGTGGATGCTGGGAACTCCGTAAGGACCATGGGGATTATACCAAAGCTCCCAAACGGGCGGGAGAGTGCGGATGACTCTGCAGTACCGCTTGAGCAAACTTAAGGTCCTCCTCAGCCAGGGTATCAAACTTGTAGAACTTAGCAAACTTGTTTGACCCCAACCAAGTAGCAGCTCGGCAAAGCTGTAAAGCCGAGACCCCTCGGGCAGCCGCCCAAGAAGAGCCCACCTTCCTTGTGGAATGGGCTTTCACCATTTTGGATGCGCCAATCCAGCCGCAGAGTGAACCAGCTGAATCGTGCTATAGATCCAGCGAGCAATAGTCTGCTTCGAAGCAGGAGCGCCAACCTTGTTGGTTGCATACAGAATAAACAACGAGTCAGACTTTCTGACTCCCGCTGTTCCGGAAACATACATTTTCAAAGCCCGGACTACGTCCAGCAACTTGGAATCCTCCAAGTCCCTAGTAGCCGCAGGCACCACAATAGGCTGGTTCAAATGAAACGATGATACCATCCTAGGGAGAAATTGGGGACGAGTCCTCAATTCTGCCCTGTCCATATGGAAGATCAGATAAGGGCTTTTACATGACAAAACCGCCAATTCTGACACACGCCTAGCCGAAGCTAAGGCCAATAGCATGACCACTTTCCACGTGAGATATTTTAGCTCCACAGTCTTAAGTGGCTCAAACCAGTGGGATTTCAGGAAATCCAACACAACGTTAAGATCCCAAGGTGCGACCGGTGGCCCAAAAGGAGGCATATGCAGCACCCCCGGAACAACGTCTGAACTTCAGGCAGTGAAGCCAGTTCTTTTTGAGAGAAAATGGATAGGGCCAAAATCTTGACCTTTATGGATCCTAATTTTAGGCCCATAGTCACTCCTGACTGTAGGAAGTGCAGGAATCGACCCCGCTGGAATTCCTCTGTAGGGCCTTCCCGGCCTCACACCAAGCAACCTATTTTCGCTATATACAGTGAAAAAGTCTTGCTGTCACGTCTTTCCTAGCCTTTATCAGCGTAGGAATAACTGCATCCAGAATGCCCTTTTCTGCTTGATCCGGCGTTCAACCGCCATGCCGTCAAATGCAGCCGCGGTAAGTCTTGGAACAGACAGGGCCCCTGTTGCAACATGTCCTGTCTGAGAGGCAGAAGCCCTGAGTCCTCTGAGAGCATTTCTTGCAGCTCCGGGTACCGAGTCCTTCTTGGCCAATTCGGAGCAAAGAATATTGTTCTCACTCCTCCTTTTATTACAATTCTAAGCCCTTGGGTATGAGAGGAAGAGGAGGGAATACATAGACCGACTGGAACACCCACGGTGTTACTAGTGCGACCACAGCTATCACCTGAGGGTCCCTTGACCCGGCGTAAAACCTTGTTTAGCTTTTTATTGAGGTGGGACGCCATCTAGTCCACCTGAGGCAGTTCCCATCAATTTGCAAACTGCGTGAAGACTTCCTGATGAAGTCCCCACTTTCCCAGGTGGAGGTCGTGCCTGCTGAGGAAGTCTGCTTCCCAGTTGTCCACTCCCGGAATGAACACTGCTGACAGTGCGCTTACTTGATTCTCCGCCCAGCGAAGAATTCTGGTGGCTTCTACCCTCACCACCCTGCTCCTTGTGCCACCTTGGCGGTTTACATGAACCCCTGCGGTCTGACTGGATCAGAACCGGTTGGTCGCGAAGCAGGATCTCCGCTTGACTTAGGGCGTTGTATATGGCCCTTAGTCCCAGGATATTGATGTGGAGGCAAGTCTGTTGACTTGACCACAGACCTTGGAAATTTCTTCCCTGTGTAACTGCCCCCCACCCTCGGAGGATTGCATCCGTGGTCACCAGGATCCAGTCCTGAATGCCGAATCTGCGGCCCTCGAGAAGGTGAGCACTCTGCAGCCACCACAGGAGAGACACCCTGGCCCTGGGGGATAGGGTGATTAACCGATGCATCTGAAGAGGTGATCCGGACCCCTTGTCCAGTAAGTCCCATTGGAAGGTCCTCGCATGGAACCTGCCTAAGTGGATGGCCTCGTATGATGCCACCATCCTTCCCAGGACTCGAGTGCAGTGATGCACTGACACCTGTTTTGGTTTTAATAGATTCCTGACCAGTGTCATGAGCTCCTGAGCTCTCTCTATCGGGAGATAAACCCTTTTCTGGTCTGTGTCTAGGATCGTGCCTAGGAGAGGCAGATGAGCTGTAGGAACCAACTGCGACTTTGGAATATATAGAATCCAGCCGTGTTGCCGTTACACTTCCAGAGAAAGTGATACGCTGTTCAGCAACTGCTCTCTTGATCTCGCTTGTATGAGGAGATTGTCCAAGTACGTGATAATAGTGACACCTTGCTTCCGCAGGAGCACAATCATATCCGCCATTACCTTGGTTATGACAATCCCGTACCGCAATTCTGAGGTACGCCTAATGAGGTGGATAAATGGGGACATGAAGGTATGCATCCCTTATGACCCGATTCACAATAAAGTCTCCCTCTTTTTAGGCTTGCCCTGACCGCTCTTAGCGATTCCATCTTGAACTTGAACCTTCTTAGGTATATGTTCAGGGATTTTTAATTCAATATGGGTCTGACCGAACCGTCTGGTTTCGGGATTACAACATGGTCGAATAATAACACCCTCTTGTTGAAGGAGGGGACCCTTGACCACCACCTGTTAAAGATACAATTTGTGAATTGCAGTTAACACTGGCTCCCTCTCTTGGGGGGAAGCCCGCAGGGCCGTCGGTGAGGGGGCATCTTCTCACAGTCCAGCTTGTATCCCTGAGACACAATATCTATTGCCCAGGGACCTAACAGGGAGTGAACCCACTTGTGGCTGAACTTACGAAGGCGTGTCCCCACCGGGCCTAGCTCTGCCTGTGGAGCCCCAGTGGCATAGGTGGATTTTTGTAGGGGCCGGGGAGGACTTCTGTTCCTGGGAACTAGCTGTGTTGATCCCGGCTCTGACAAGAAAGGACGCACCTCAGACTTTCTTGTTTCTTTATTCGAAAGGCTGCATTTAATAATGTCGTGCTTTCTTAGGCTGTGCAGGAATATAAGGCAAACTAGCAGAATTACCAGCTATAGCTGTGGAGACCAGGCCCGAGAACCCTTCTCCACACAATCCTCAGCCTTCCATATGCCTCTTAAGTCGGCATCATCTGTCCAATGCATATTCTACAGGACACGTCAAGCAGAGATCGACATAGATTTGACTCTAGGACCCAGTATACTCATGTCTCTTTGGGCATGCTTTATAACTATATATCTATCACTTAAGACAGCATCTTTAATATATTTACTAGGGTCTCAATCTCTGCTGATAAGGTACCTGTCCACGCTGCCACAGCGCTATAAACCCATGCCGACACAATCGCCGGTCTGAGTAGTGTACCAGAATGTGCACGCTATCTGCAGGATCCCTGAGAATAGCAAGTGCTACCGTCTGTGCAAACAGGACACCCTAGGGGAAGATTCTCAACACATCCTGGCCCTAGTGGGGAAAGGATACAGCCTGAGAATTCTCTTGTGGGAAGCTGCCGTCTCTTGTCTGGAGATTCCCGCTCTTTTTCCTCATGAGAGGAGGGAAATTTACCTCAGCATTCTTCCCCTTAAACATGTGTACTCTCGTGTCAGGGACAGATGAGTCATCAGTGATATGCAAATCATCTTTTATTTCAATAATCATATATTGAATACCTTCTAGCCATTTTGGCTGTAACTTTGCATTATCGTAGTCGACAGTGGAGTTAAACTCCGTGTTGATACCAGTGTTTGTTATTTTGGATAGTGAGCATTGTGAGACTCTGAAGGTCTCTGTGACATAGGGACACACATGGGTAGATTTCCTGTCTGTTCCCTAACCATTTGTGCAATAAATTCACCTTAGCACTTACACATATCCAAACAGGTGTCGGCGTTGTCGACGGAGACACCCTCTCACACACATATCCGCTCTATCACCTCCTTAGAGGAGCCTTTTACCTCAGACATGTCGACACACGCGTACCGACACACCACACACACACAGGGGATGCTCTATTTGAGGACAGTTCCCCCACAAGGCCCTTTGGAGAGACAGAGAGAGAGTATGCCAGCACACACCCCAGCGCTATATAACCCAGGGATTACACTACAACTCAGAGTTTACCCAGTAGCTGCTGTATATACAATTTTTGCGCTTAAATTTATGTGCCCCCCCCCCCCCTCTCTTTTCACCCTTTGTGTACCAGGATACTGCAGGGGAGAGCCTGGGGAGCTTCCTTCCAGCGCAGCTGTGAAGAGAAAATGGCGCTGGTGTGCTGAGGAAGAAGGCCCCGCCCCCTCAGCGGCGGGCTTCCGTCCTGTTTCTGACTAAAAATGGCGGGGGTTTTACACATATACAGTCACAGACTGTATTATGTGTATTTTTATGCCAAAGGTATTTTTATTGCTGCCCAGGGCGCCCCCCCTCCAGCGCCCTGCACCCTACAGTGACCGGAGTGTGTGGTGTGCTGTGGGAGCAATGGCGCACAGCTGCGGTGCTGTGCGCTACCTTAATGAAGACAGGAGTCTTCTGCCGCCGATTTCATCGCTTCTCTTCTGTCTTCTGGCTCTGCAAGGGGACGGCGGCGCGGCTCTGGGAACGGACGATCGAGGTCAGGCCCTGTGTTCGAACCCTCTGGAGCTAATGGTGTCCAGTAGCCTAAGAAGCACAAGCTAGCTGCAAGCAGGTAGGTTTGCTTCTCTCCCCTCAGTCCCACGTAGCAGTGAGTCTGTTGCCAGCAGATCTCACTGAAAATAAAAAACCTAACAAATACTTTCTTTCTAGCAAGCTCAGGAGAGCCCACTAGGAGCACCCAGCTCTGGCCGGGCACAGATTCTAACTGAGGTCTGGAGGAGGGGCATAGAGGGAGGAGCCAGTGCACACCAGATAGTACCTAATCTTTCTTTTAGAGTGCCCAGTCTCCTGCGGAGCCCGTCTATTCCCCATGGTCCTTACGGAGTTCCCAGCATCCACTAGGACGTCAGAGAAAAAGCAGTTAAAAGAGAACAAACGAGACTAATCATTAAATACCATATAAAGCAACGCATTTCACAGAACATCCACTTCCTCATCAAAATGCAGAAATCTGCAATTAATAAAAATGACAGCACCTCATTGTAACTTGTACTAAGCTTATCAAAGACAGTACTTCAAATCTAGAAAGAAGATAACTGGTACATCACAGTTCTTTGTATAATTTGTCTGAACATCCGTTCAGCATGACTATCACTTTATTATGTAATCCTCCTTTATGTGAAAACTATTACAACATAAAACCATCGCCCCATGTTATTTTCAGTAGAGACTGAACCTGACAGATATAAGGTATTTTGCAATTAACAGCAATTGCATCCTGAAAAAGAACACAGAAATTTATAGCAGCCCATGCTGGGAAAGGTGTTGCACAGATGTGTGAACAAGTTTAAAAATTATTTCATGTGATAACCACATAACAGAATACACTGCAAGATAGCTTTAAAATAAACTAAGTACTGTAATTAAATATGCCCCTTTGTATCAAAAGATTAAGGTTTATCTGGTAATCAAATTCTCTCAATCAACACACGTGTTATACCAAAACAAAACAATGAGGTCTGGTGCTTGACTGGAAGCTAGTAATTTAGGAATAATGTGATTTCATTGTTAGTACAATCAGGGAGTACAGCTCACTGATCTAATTATGAAGTAAAAGAAGACTAGTATGAATAGCCAACGCTACTGACTTGAAATAATAATTTGTAGCATTGTCCTCTATTAAGCAGAGTGCCAATTAGATTATTGTAAATAGGCCAAGTCTCATTGTCATACATTAGACATTGTAATTTGCATTTTTTTTTTGTATTTACACAATCCTTAATGTAGGCATTTGTGCTTAACAACTGATCCCCGTACATAAATAAATCCCGGTCACTGAACAAATCCACTAGAATGTCAGGAACAGGAGAGGATTTACAACTATGCGCCAAAAGCAGTCGCTTAGGGCCTGGCAGGTCCCAGGAGGCACAACTACTGGGATGTATAAAGGACAGTGGACCTTGGGCCTTTTTCAGCATCAGCCGATAATGCGATGCGATTGCATTTTCCCGAATTTCGGGCCAGTGCACAAGCGCAGAGCCCGTTCTGCATGTGCGCGGCCCGGGAGATGCAATCGCATTGCAGTGATGCAAACACATCTGTGTGATTGATAGGCAGAGGCATTCCCAGGGCGGTTAGGGGCAGCGATGTGGCATTTCGGTGGCGTGTCAACGAAAATGTGGGTGGGTCTGGCCCATTTTTGGGGGGCCCACGTGAAAAAACATGGCAGTGGTGCACCTGCCTTCGCAGCCAGGCTGCGCAGTCAGGGTGCTACCCATATTTTGCAGGGTCTGCAATGCGATTGCAATCACATTGCTGGCGACAATTAGTATGCTGTGTGGCCTTGCCCTGTGCTGGGCGGCTCCCAGCATGCGAGTGTTACTAGTTGCAGTTTTGCTAAATTAGCAAAACCTCAGCTGATGCTGAATAAGATCCTTTATTCAGCATCAGGTTCGCACCGCCCTGCGTACCGCCCCGCGAATGCCTCTGCCTGTCAATTAGGAAGAGGCGTCTGCATTACTGCATGTGATCGCATCTCCTGGGCTGCACATGCACGCATAAAGTTGAAAAAATGCTGTCGTTGAATAAGGCCCAGCATCTAGACCCTGCAGGCTTCTAACGCAATGATTAGGGGCCTAATTCAGATCTGATTGATAGCAAGCAATTTTTGCACTGCTGCGATCAGATAGTCACCGCTTACAGGAGCAGTGTATTTTAGCTGTGCAAGTGTGCGAACGCATGTGTAGCAGAGCTGTACAAACAGATTATGGGGGTCATTCCGAGTTGTTCGCTCGTTATTTTTTTGTCGCAACGGAGCGAATAGTCGCTAATGCGCATGCGCAATGTCCGCAGTGCGACTGCGCCAAGTAAATGTGCTATGCAGTTAGGAATTTTACTCACGGCATTACGAGGTTTTTTCTTCGTTCTGGTGATCGTAATGTGATTGACAGGAAGTGGGTGTTTCTGGGCGGAAACAGGCCGTTTTATGGGAGTGTGTGAAAAAACGCTACCGTTTCAGGAAAAAACGCGGGAGTGGCTGGAGAAACGGAGGAGTGTCTGGGCGAACGCTGGGTGTGTTTGTGACGTCAAACCAGGAACGACAAGCACTGAACTGATCGCAGATGCCAAGTAAGTCTGGAGCTACTCAGAAACTGCTAAGAAGTGTCTATTCGCAATTCTGCTAATCTTTCGTTCGCAATTTTAATATGCTAAGATTCACTCCCAGTAGGCGGCGGCTTAGCGTGTGCAAAGCTGCTAAAAGCAGCTTGCGAGCGAACAAATCGGAATGACCCCCAATGTGCAGTATCTGTGCAGCCCAGGACTTACTCAGCCACTGCAATCACTTCAGCCTATCAGGGACCGGAATTGACGTCAGGAACCCTCCCTGCAAACACATGGACACGCCTGCATTTTTCCAGACGCTTCCTGAAAACGGTCAGTTGACACCCACAAACGCCTTCTTCCTGTCAATCTCCTTGTGATCGCCCATGCGAACGGATTTGTCGCACAAACCTATCGCTGAGCGGCGATCGGCTTTGTACCCGTGCATATGCATGCGCAGTTTAGAATTACCCCCTAAAAACTGCCAGGTGCCAGCTTTAGCACATGCTAGTGTTTTTATTCTAAAACATTAATTGTTCCAAAAATCTCCTGGTCTGTCTTTAATGGCACCCCAAGGACATGCAGGGGCGTAACCAGAACTTTGTGAGCCCGATGAGGGGGCCCCTGCCCCTTGAGAAAAACCTCTCTGCAGCAGTTATTTTATGCCCCATAGTAGTGCCCTAGTTCATTTTCTGAACCATAGTAGTGCCCTAGTTTATTTTATGAACCATAATAGTTCCCTAATTTACATGATGTCACATTGTAGGGCTGCCAGCACACATTATGCCACAAAGTATCCCAAATTCACATTATGACATAAAATGTCCCCAGTTCATATTTTGCCACATTAGAGTGACATCTAGGTCAAATGATGCCATGTTACAGTGCCCCAGTTTATATTATGCCACACTATGCTACCTCCATTTCCTGTTGTGCCACATTAAAGTTCTCCAGTTCTTATTATGTAACAATATAGTCAGAGCTGGCCCTAATCAATTTGGTGCCATAGGCAAATTTTTGGCTGGTGCCCCGTTGCAGATAATCCCACCACCAAGCTTAATGTCAGCCCTCACAGCACCCCTCTCAGTACAGCACCCCTCCCAGTACACACCCCTCACCAGTGCTTAAAGTGGTCCTGGAGAGGTGGTGGAACTCACCCCTCCCCACCCCCCACACCCGAGCCGTAAAGGGATTGTGCGCGCCGTGCGAAAAAAAGGGGCGTGGTCCCAAAAAGAAAGGGACATGGTCACCCAATAGTATCCCTAATTTCAATTACTTTGAGCTGCCCCCAGTACAGATGTTCCCAGTACAGATGCCCCTGTAGAAGCTGTCCCCAGTAGTTCATGCCCCCTGTAGTTATGCCCCCAGTAGAAGCTGCCCCCTGTAGTTATGCCCCCAGTAGAAGCTGTCCCACTGTAGTTATGCCCCCAGTACAGATGCCCCCTGTAGTTATGCCCCCAGTAAAAGCTGCCCCCTATAGTTATGTCCCCAGCAGAAGCTGCCCCCAGTACAGATGCCCCATGTAGTTATGCCCCCAGTACAGCTGCCAGGCGCGGCCACAGAATAGTACCAATTCACATAACACCACACAGTAGCGTCCGTTATTCACATTACACAGCACAGTAGTAATCAGGGTGTGACGGAGAAGAGTGGGTGACAGAGAGAGGGTAACCGGGAGAAGGTGACAGGGAGAAGTTGATAATAGGGAGATGCTGAGGGTGACGGAGAGTGGGTGAAAGAGAAAGGTAGAGTGTGAAAATGAGAGGGAGATAAGCAGTGGGTGACCGGGATAGCCAGAAGGTGATGGGGATTGGGCGACAAGCCGAGGGAGACTGGGAGAGGGGGAGGCATAGGGTGATGGGGAGAAGGTGACAAGCAGAGTGTGACAGGGAGAGGGTATCCGAGGTCTCTGTACGAGGGAGTAAAGGAGGTAAATTGGGTTGAAAGGGCTCACTGGGACATGACGGGAAAGTATTCGGGGGAGAGACACGCAGAAAAAAAACAATGGCTGTTTACATGAGAGGAGAGAGGAAGTGAGAGACGAAGAGGGGAGAGGAAAGAGAGAACTTCTCTGACCTGCAGTAAGAGAGCCAATCATTTCTGGACACAGTGGAAGGTTCTGGAGAACATAGTCTCATGGTCCCAGCACTGGCAGGCGATTGAATGTCCCTCGAGCCGGCCCTGCTTCGGAGGTCTGGCAAGTCAAACAGTATCCGAGAGGAGGGAAGGGGAGGGGCCCCCCTCCTCTACTCCGGCCGGACTGCCTCCTCCTGCTTTGTTATGACCCCCACAGCGTACCGCTAGCTCTGTAAAAAAAAAAAAATATGCCAGTGCACACATACATAGATTAGATAGAGGAACACTGACCCATCATACAGTGACCAGGGGCACACTGACACACAGATTTGTATATGTGCACAATTACACACACACACACACACACAAAACCGACTTTTCAAACATTTGAATTCCCCGTGACTTGTACAGGTCCAGTCCTCTAAGAGGAGCAGCATGCTCCTCCGTCTCTCCTCACATCATGGCCGCACAGAGGTAGAGAGCTGGCTGGTGGGCGTGCGGAGTGAGGTCCTCGCGTCCCATTGCGCACACATTAACCACGGAGGCAGGGTCAACACTGTCAGTGCTGAACGGGCTCTGGTGCTAGTCAGTGCTTCCTGAGCTATTTAGCTCACCGCACGTCTCTGCCGTGTGCACATCTAACTCTGCGTTTATCACAGTTGTATGGCGGGCGGCAGCGGAGCTGTAGACAGTGACTGACTCACTGTCTGCAGTAGCACCCTCTAAACCCTGGCGGGCTGCACACAGCCGCACACAGTGGAAACCTGAGCTCAGAGTGAGCTCCGGCTGCCGCTGAGGGGAAGGTGCGGGTGCCCGCTGGTAACACAACCTCAGAGGGCGCCCGGCATCCCCATGCGGCTCACATTCTGGGTTAGGTGAGCCGGAGGAGGCAGAACTGCGTTCTGTCTCCAATTGGAACTGACGCAACTGCGTTCTGCCCCGTTCCGGCTCAGTTTAACCTCTGATTTTATCCCTGACACAACTCTCCCTCCCTGACAGTTTATACCACACACAGCACTCCCCTCAGCACGTCCCACTCACTATCCTCCCAGCACGTATAATCCCACACACAGCTCCCCCCCAGCACGTATAATATCACACACCGTCCCCCCAGCACTTATAATACCACATGCCGTCCCCCCCAGCACGTATAATCCCCCACACAGCTCCCCCCCTTTCAGCACATATAACCCCACACACAGCTCCCCCTGCACATATAGTCCCACACACAGCTGTCCCCCGCAACACATATAATTCTGCAAACAGCCCACCCCCAGCACATATAATTCCACAGAGCTAGCCCTTCAGAACATAGTCCCACACACAGCCCCCCCAGCACATATAGTCCCATCCACACAGCTCCCCCCAGCACTTATAGTCCCATACATAGCCCTCCCAGCACATATAGTCCTACACACAGCCCCATCCAGCACATATAACCCCCACACACAGCCCCCCAGCACATATAGTCCAAAACAAGCCCCCCCTTCCCCACCAGAGTTGATCCTTAGCATAGCGACATTATCCCTCCCACCCCCCCGCACATCTCCTTTCTACCTCATTCACGTGCATGGGTCATCCTGTCAGGGCTCCAACAGCTCCTCCACTTTAGGCGACAGGAGAGACAGACATGCAGTCTGATCTCATTCCCGCCGCCGCGGCCAGCAGGAGCAGCGGGTACATGTGGAAGCGGGGGCTAAGGAGCCCGCCCACCCCATCTATTAAAGTGGGAGGCGTGGCGCGGCGCGGCGCAGTGACTGTGACAGCGGGAACAGGCTAATCAGGCAGCGCAGCCTGTACAAAGTTCCCATGGCCGGGTAAAGTGGGCTGGAGGTGGCGGAACTGGTTCCGCCTCCCAATACAACTGACGGAACGCAGTTCCGCCCCGTTCCGGCCCACTTTAACCCCTGCCCCTCACCCATCACAGTACAGCAGCCTTCTTCCCTCACAGCACAATAACCCTCTCAGCACAGTGCCCCTCATATATTACAATACAGCATCCCTCACAGCACAACATAACACCCCTCCCAGCACAGCACACCTCTCCCCTCACAGCACAGTACCCCTCTCAGTACAACACAGTGTACCAAACCCATCACAGTATAGCACCCCTCTCCCCTCACAGCACACTGCTGTAACTAAGAAAAAAGAGAGAAGCTTTAGGAGAAAGACCCTTACACCTTCACCACAGAAGGCTTTCTGTAGGGCACATTTTCCCCTCACAGCAGAGCACCCCGGGCTCTCCCCTTGCTACACAGCACACATCACCCCTATCCCAGTACAGCATATCAGCACCCTTCATCCATCACCCCTCTCCAATCACAGCACCCCTCACCTAGCAGCACAGATCATAATGGCAGCACCCATCACCTTTCATTCAGCATCCCTCTCCCAGCACAGCACCCATCACCTCTCACCCAGCACAGCACCCATCACCCCTCATTCAGCATCCCTCTCCCAGCACAGTACCCATCACCTCTCACACAGCACAGCACACTCTCCCAGCAGCACAGCACAGATCACAGCAGCAGCAATCACAGCATGTCAGCACCCCTTTCCTAGCACAGCACCCCTCAACTAGCAGCACAGTACAGTTCAAAGCAGCAGCACCCATCACCGCTCTCCCAGTACAGCACCTATCACCTCAAATTTAGTATGGCACCGCTCAGCCAGCACACCTCTCCCAGCACAGCAACGAGGACAGCATGTCAGCACCCATCAACCAGCACAGCACCCCTCATCCAGCAGCACAGAAAAGATCACAGCAGCACCCATCACCCCTCACCCGGCCAGCACAGCACCCCTCTCAACACTGTCAGCATCCCTCACCCATCACTCATAGTACAGGCTGACAGCTGTGCTGACTTACTTAAGACTCTTAAGTTAAGTGGTTGGTACAACAGGCTGCCGTGTCCACCCATACAGTTTTTTCCAGCTCCTTGCTGTGCATCTGCTGGAGGCAGCACCGTGAGGTGTATTCACAAGCTCCACAAGGGCCCATGGGAAAAGCTGCTGTGGCTAGGCATGCACAGCAGTCCTCCTGCGGCCAGTTTACTTTTAGTACAGATGCGCAGACGTTAACTCTGACCACTGCTCGACTGGAGCCGAGTCTGCCATTGGCCCTAGGCTTGGGATGCCCCTAGGCATTTGTCTACAATGTAGTAGAGATGTGCACAGACCACTGTGTTTTGTTTTTGGATCTGAATTAATTTTGTGTTTTGGTTCTAATTTGGCAAAACCACCCTCATATGTTTTAGTTTTTAATCTCTATTAAAAAACAACAACAAAAAAAACGCTAAAATCAAGTAATTTGGGCATGTTTTGATGAAACAGTATTATTAACCTCAATAACATTAATTTCCAGTTATTTCCAGTTAATTTTGACGACCTCACAAGATTGTTTTCACCAATACTGGCCAAAGGCTGAAGTGAGCTGGCTAGTTACTAAGCGACAGAGCAGTGGCACAAACACATGGTAGTTTATAGCACATCTATGAAACATTACTACACCTCAGTAGCAGAAAAGAAAAGTGGTGCAAGGTGGAATTGTGTTTGGCCCATCCCACCAACCCTTTGTCATGACTATGGTTTTTGTGAACCCGGTATTAGTGAAGTTTGTGCGGGCGACTGGAGGACTATGTGTATATTAGGCTGGTCTGAAGGAATCAGTGAGAAGAAGGAGCAATCCCTGACCAGGGGTTCGAACCCGGGCCTCGGTAGAGGGAGCCGTAACCTGACCACTAGATCACCAGGGACTTGGTGTTGATAGCAGGATGGTGAATGTATTGGTAAGACTGAACTGGATATAATGTCACAGGAGTAGGTACTTGTGTACTCAAGGTTACTATGAAATAGGTTCTCTGGAGTTGTGCAGAACTGGGTAGAGAGCTGAAGACGTTGAACTGGACTGGTTACCGGTGAGACTGAGAACCGGGCTGGTTACCGGTGAGACTGGGAACCGCACTGTGAACCGGGCTGTGTACTGGTATACTGGAAAGCAACTGTAATACGGGCTGGTACCGGATATAACTGGAAACGCAATTGTAAGTAGAACAATGACTGTGGCTGTGACTTTAAGACAAGGCTGAAGAAGACTATGGCTGTGGCTTTAAGACGAGACAGAAGAATACTGCGGCTGTGGCTTTAAGATGAAACTGTAGAATACTGAAGCTGTGGCTTTAAGACGAGACTGTATAATACTGTGGCTGTGGCTTTAAGACAAGACTGTAGAATACTGCGGCTGTGGCTTTAAGACGAGGCTGAAAAATACTGCAGCTGTGTCTTTAAGATGAAACTGACAAATACTGCAACTGTGGCTTTAAGACGAGACTGGAGAAATACTGCAGCTGTGACTTTAAGATGACACTGTAGAATACTGCAGCTGTGGCTTTAAGACAAGACTGAAGAATACTGCAGCTGTGGTTTTAAGATGAGACTGTAGAACACTGCTGCTCTGGCTTTAAAACGAGATGAATACTGGATATCAATAGTAACACAACTGTAATCCAGACTGGGTAGCAATAGAGCAGAGTTTTACAGGAACCAAAGTACAAGTGTTACCTTTAGGGAGCTCAGCTTCTAAGCTCACACATAGCTGAGTGTGTGACACAAGGAGAGTCTGCAACTCAAGTCTCCTGACTTATACTTCCTTGGTGATTGGGGAGCAGAGTCAGGTGATTCAGAGAGTCTCAGGCTGTCAGGATTGGACAGCTCCGAGTCAGGTGATCAGACACTGTCACATGAGTAATCCAGATTAGGCTCTGATGTGGAGTGAGGCCTATCAGGCCGCAAGAACACTGAAGCCTGGACTCCAGATTGCTGAATTCAGATTCACACAGAAGGTTAATCACCACAGGTCGAGCTCGTTAACTCTGCACTCAGGAAACTCATGGTACTGACAAGCTGTTTATCCCAGTGAGCAAAAAGACACAGGATCCAGGACAGATGGCAGAGGTAAGTCACCCAATATGAAAACTACAGTGAGGATCGTGACACCCTTATGTTGCTTATTAAAAAAGGACATGCACAATTTAACAAACTTAGTACTTCAGCGACAGGGACTGCCACTTTTGTGGCTGAAGTGCTTGTTTTTTTGGGTCAATTTACCTACAATCAAAATTCCGACTGTCAAAATTCCAGCAACCATTGACCAACGGTCAAAATTCAGACAAGGTCAAAATCCCGACATTGTCAAAATACTGACATTTAAAATACAGACAAGGTCAAAATTCCAACATTTAAAATGTCGATATGAGTTTTTCATGATTTTTTTTTTAAACCGACGTGTTCATACTGTACCATCCTAGTGGACATGGAGGGGGAATATAATAGTGTGCCGAGCGCAGCGAGGCACCGTGCCCGAAGCATGGTGAGTGCGGCGAGCCATGTGAGGGGATGTGGTACAGTTATATGGCGTCCATGTCAACCTATGTCGACATATACACCAAAAACAATGAAAAAATTATGTCGACTTTTTGACCTGTCGACTTTTTAAATGTCGGTATTTTTACTTTGTCTGCATTTTAAATGTCAGTGTTTTGACCTTGTCAGTATTTTGACCTTGCACATTTATTGGTAAGCTGCTTAATCGGATTGTGATGTCACTCAGGTGACAGGGAGGGGTAATTCTGGGTAAGAGAAAAACATATAGCTATCCCTAATGCACACTGAGTGAGAAATAATACTACATAATAATCAGATAATACAGTGATCTTAGTTGCGTATATCTGCAGACATAGGGTTAAGCCCCCAGGCCGAACGGCAAGGTGTCTCTGTCACTGGGGGTCCCTAATACTAGGTGTGGGTCTGGGGTGCAAGACCCCATCATGTCGGCACAGGTCGGCTACCCCAGGGCAGCACACAGCTGAAAATTAGTAAGGGTTAATAAGAAGCACATAAGTGCTATGTAAGTGAGGTGTGATTAAAATAATACAAAAATATATACAATGTGACAGGGAAAAACATAATTGTTAATAAAGTGTTAAGGTGTGCCAACCTGAAGCAGCCTAGCCATACCAACACAGGGAAAATTGCACCCCAAACCCACCCCATAAATAATGACAAATATGTCTGGGTCTAATAGCCCAGTGTAAGGCCACATGATAATAGCTCCTACAGCATCTGAGAGCCAGCTTACCTGGAGACACCCCTAACTTCTCCAATGGCACTCTGGAGTCAGCATTCCCTTCTAATGCTGACCCATCCATGCCTGGTCGAAGCTTGACGACCTGGAGAACAGGTGATTTCGCAAAAACCTCATGCTCATTGGGTTGCCTGAGTCTGTAAAGGGACCGGCTCTCTATCACTTCCTTTGACATACACTGCCTGATCTCCTTGGAGTGCAAGATGCCTGCTCGGACCTGGTGGTGGAGCGTGCTCACAGAACGGGTCCCACCCGTCCCTCCTCAACGTCTCCTCGGCCGCGAGCTGTGTTGTTACATTGTCTCAACTTCCTCCATAAAGAGGCACTGTGGTCTGCTTCCTGCCGCAAATGGGATCTTATTTGGGAGGATGCCAAGCTATTACTTTTTCAAGTTTTCTCCCCAAAACTTACCAGGCTCAGTAAAGCGTACTCCCCTACTTGCTCTAAATTGGTTCAGGGGGGCCGTAAGTTCCAGGGACGTGCAGTCAGGGGAGGCAGGGGAGGCAGTGTGATTAATTATTAAAATAATATAAAGAAGATACTTATGACACATATTCTGTGTCATAAGTATCTTCTTTATTTTATTCTAATAATTGTAGGTCCTTCAAGTACTTTGGGAGGCACTGATAACAGTGCCTCCCGTGGATAATGGGAACGGGACAGAGCGGGGGGGGGGGGGCGGGCCAAGCACGGGGCTGTAAAAGCCCATAAAAAATATATGGAAAGCGGCACTTAAACAAGTGCCTCGCTGACAGGGACACCACCCCCATGTCAGCGAGGCACCTGTGATTGGACAGCGGATCCAGTGCTGGATCCGCCATCCAATCACACACATGCGGCGCTGGAGGCGGCGGGTCCCGGCGGTGAGTATCGCTGGAGGTAGCCGGGAGGGAGCAGTGGCCCTGGAGTGTGTGCGGTTCTCCTCCGTGCTCCCGCTGACCCGAGCGGTGGTGTGCGGCTCTCCCCCTCCTGCGCCCTCCCGCTGACCGGAGCTACTCTCCCTCTCCTCCGACAGCGTGCGGCTCTCAGCAGGTAGGTAAGGGGGGGTGGGGGGGTGTCAAAGGGGACACCCCTACATGCGTTGCCTAATACTAATTTTTTTTATTTTAAGTAACTCAGCTGCCCGCACACAAACTATGCTGCCAACGGAAAAACACATTTTTCAAGCTACACATCTCCCCCCCACACACCTTCCTGCTTATCCCTGTCATTTGGCATGATCCAAACCCCTGGCGGTCCTTGCTGCGTTGTTCTTGAATTACATTGCAAAGTAATTGCGCATGACTCTGCACCAGCCCTTCTCTGCTTTTTCCTGCTGCTGTGACCTGGGCCACCTAAGAAGAAGAGCTGGCAGCCGTCATGGAGAACCGCCACTTGCTGCATCTATTACAAGGTGCTAAAATGCTGGTTTATTGCTGTGTTAGCCTTTGTGTGTGTGTGTGTCTTACCAGCTCAATATCTTTTCCCCGTATTAACCCCCAGCCTGCCACGCTGTCACTTGCACCTGTTATACGTGACTTCTGCATGATACCTGCTCTCATAGGTAGCCTATTGGTCCACTGCGGGCACCATATGTACGAACGTACAGGACCCATCACCTCCGATCATTAAACAATGGCACATATGCCTGGAGGTGACGGGTCCTGTACGTTCGTACATACAGTGCCGTGGTGGAATAATAGGCTACCTATGACAGCAGGTACCGTGACAAAGAAGTCACGTGTAACAGGAGATGCGGAAGCAACTGACAGCGCAGTAGGCTGAGGATTAATAGAACATACGGGGAAAAGACATTGGGCCGGTAACAGGTTTTACCGCTATATTACTGCTTAGTACATCCCGCCCTCACTCTCTCTCTCTCTCTCTCTCTCTCTCTCTCTCGCTCTCTCTCTCTCCCAGTTTGTAAGTATAATGTTCATTTTTACAGGTACCCCTACCCTATTGGATTCTACTGGACAAGTGGACGTGATTGGCGTGGGATGTAGGTAAGTAATCTCTCTTTCATTTTTACATGTACCCCTATTGGATTCTACTGGGCAAGTGGACGTGACCGGCGTGGGATGTAGGTAAGTATGTGTGTTTTAATACATTTTTACTTTCACGGTGTGTGAGTTGTGTTTTTATTTGGGTATTTTTTTTGTTGTAGAACTACAGGTATCTGCGGGCCCGTTATTTCCCCGCATGCTGGTACTTGAGGTTCTCCAAGTACCAGCAAGCGGGGGAGGCTTGCTGGGCCTTGTAGTTCATTACATTTTTGGATCTAAAAATCAACAAAACTGAGGAAGGAGAACTGGTTACGGACCTATTCAGAAAGACCACAGCAACAAATAGTGTTCTTCATAGAAGCAGTAGTCATTTCCCACCAACGATTAAGAATCTACCTAAAGGCGAATTCTTGAGGTTACGCAGGAACTGCTCCAGCATGGAAATCTTCAAAATTAGGAGCAAGGAGTTGGGTATACGCCTCAGAGAAAGGGGATATAGCAATAGAAGCATAAAAAAGGCAATCTATATAACATCTAAAGTCCCAAGAGAGGAGTTAATCTTCTCCAAGAACAGAGTTAAATCCAGTACAACAAATCAGATCAAATTTGTAGGTAACTTCTGCCATGAGTGGCA
This sequence comes from Pseudophryne corroboree, assembly GCF_028390025.1. NCBI lineage: Eukaryota > Metazoa > Chordata > Amphibia > Anura > Myobatrachidae > Pseudophryne > Pseudophryne corroboree. The sequence continues at coordinate 497,247,413 of NC_086449.1, read as the reverse complement.
AGAGATAGTGAATATTACACAACATCACTGGCCAGTCCTACATACTGATAGAGACCTGAGCAAAAAACTTGATATCAAGCCAGCCATGAGCTGGAGGAGGTCTCAAAATTTGAGAGATATTCTGGTAGACAGCCATTTTGAGAGAACAATTAGAAGAACACCTGCAATTAATGGGTCTTTTCCATGCGGAAATTGTAAGGCATGCCAGTACATGGTCAAGACAAAATACACCTCTGACAGGCGAGGAAACAAGGTGGAAATTAGATCCTTTATCAATTGTAATGCCATAGGAGTAATATACTGCATACAATGTGACTGCGGAATGAAATATGTAGGAATGACATCAAGAGCACTCAAGCAGAGGGTCTTCGATCATGTTGGCAGTATAAGAAACATCACTTCAGACTTAAACAAGATGAAAAAACTCTCCCCTGTAGCGAGACATATGTACAGCAAACATGGAGGCAATAGTAAGAATCTGATGGTGTTTGGACTTGAAAAAATCCATCTGGGAATTAGGGGAGGAAATCTCAATAGGACTCTTCTTCAACAGGAGAGTAAATGGATATTTAGATTGGGAACTTTGAGTCCGGATGGGCTTAACGAGAATCAAAATTTTGGAGCATTCCTTTGAATTCCCATTGTTTCTACCTTTTCTCCCCTTTTATTATACCGTAACATAACCCCGCTCCCTCTCTGTTTCCTCTCTCTTCTTCCTCCCCCCCTTTTTGTGACAAAGGATTATACTACGTCATACTTTTTTATAATGATAATCAGAGCTCATTTTTTGCACCTGATTTCTTTATATAATACTTATCAACTAACCAGTAGTTATAACATTATTCAGGTTATTCCTGATTAGGTTTATTAGCATTATATATATAAATGATACTGCTATGATAACCAAAATGCGCATTTTGATGTAGCCTGGTTTATATTAGGTTCATATTTATATTTATAGATTTTGCTAATCATCTAATTAATAAAATTTTTGCTTAATTAATGTACATTTTTACTAATTCATTCATCTAAATTAATATGCCTGTCTGATATGGGTATATTTTGTGATTAGGTTGTGTAATTAATTTTGGTACCATTCCTATCTGTTTTCTTTTCTTCTTTTTGTAGTTTTTTTGTTATAAAAAACTTTTTTACATTGTAGTTTTAATTGCGCCTTCTCTGGTTGTTTGGGTTATGGTTTATACTAATTCACAGAAATGGACAATGAATTGAAACTACATATCCCAGAATTCAACCTGGCCAGACCGTATTGAAGCAGACCATAGGTTTGCCGTGATTGGCTAAAAGAGCTATACCTGTTCAGGTAAATATCGTGGCCAGTAGGTAGAGCTTCACAATCCCTGACGAAGCCGCCCAGGTGAAACGTGCACGTCGGTTACACGGCGCACGTGAACGTCACCTTACTGCCTCTGCTGTCTCTCCACACGGACCCGGTGTTCTGCGGTGAGCCGCACGCTGCTAGCAGCGGTTTTGCATGCTGTCACCCGACACGGACTTGGTGATTAACGGTGAGCCGCACGCTGCTAACAGCGGCCTCACATGCTGCCTTTCAACACGGACCCTGCGATCAGTGGTGAGCCGCACGCTGTCAGCAGCATCTTTACATGCTGCTTGGTCTGATTGTGTGCAGTGATTCGCTGCTATCAAACCCATCGTGAGTGCGTTGGAGCGACGGTTATCCTGGTCACTCCTGCGGCCCCTACAGATGTTATCGGAATGGAGGGGTGAGATACAGACGGTCACACCTGATACCCTGAGTGACAAATAGCCTCCATTACCCCGCACAAAGGAGTTGGACTGGGGGAATAATTAATCCGGGTAATCATATGTGAGGAGATATATATACCAATGATTTATTCAGGAGAATATACAGCAGATAAATAAAAACTATCCTTACTTTATTTAATATCTTATAGCAGTAAATAGTACATGAATCTAGGTGCTTTATTTCCCAACTGTGTAATGGAAACGAAAAATAAGTTAGATAGAAATAAGGGAATATAATCTCCAATTTATAAGTTTGCTAATTTGGTGACGTACATATGCGACGCCGTTTGCAAATATTATGCAATTTTGATATTACTGCAAATATGATGCAATTTTTTATTTGTATATATGACGCAACTGTGATATTATCATTACGCTTGTACTAAGTCTATCACAAAAAAATGTGTTTCTAACCTATTAACCTCCATTTTCGGGAATATTTACCTTGTGTTCATTTACTATGAAGTATAAACTGTGTGGGGGTGTAATGGTTAGATACTAGGCTACTCTATATGCAGTAAGATCTGCTGTGGATACACTCACAAGAATACATCCTTATCAATTATATGATTTATCTTCTTTCTCCTTTCCATTTCAGTGCTCTCTCATCGGCTTAACTCATCTATTGAGATACCGACAGCAGAAGCACACTCTTTTCATATTGCACAAACACGCAAAAGGATCCTCTCATCTTTAATTTGATGTCGATAGACATGATTGAGGACAGTAGAAATCCTGGTCGTTACTGCATATGAAATCTGTATTTCATAGAAACTATTCAAATTTAATAGCTATGTTTTATATCCATTATATTTTATATAAGGAATTTTGCCCTTTCTTTCTTGAGTGTTTTTCATAGATGCCACAGATTTAATTGTGAACTTAGATAACAAGGTGATATTTCAAATAATTGTTGTTATTTATTTCATTAATGGGCCTACAAGCAGTCAGCAATACAGGTGTCATATACTGGCTAGGGACCTCTCCCGTGCACTCTCATTAACTTTGCCCTTAACTGGGCAGAAAAAGTTAACAGCAGATACAGGTCTTGGGAGTGGTGCATATGCTCCAGGTGGTTCTCTCATTGGAAATTCGATGCTTTTTAGCAGATCTCCAAAAGCAGAAACCAGGCATTTAGTCACCTATTCCTCCCCGTCTTCCTTCCGACATTTTCCTTCTCTCTTTTTTCTTTTTCAATTTTTTTACAATTGTCCAATTAAGTTTAACTGCATATTATTTGTATACCATCAACTGACTATAAAATTCAGCCATAGCATATGTTCATTTACATGTGTACCGTGATAGCTGCTTGAATTACCAGTTATATTTGGGGATTATCATCAGCTCTATGATACTAATCACCTGTGTCACGTAGGGTAAATGGCTACATTTATAGTTTGAAACTTTGTTTCTGGCAGCAGTCCATAGAACAGTTTCCCTACAAACAATCATCTACAGCAGTAGAACTTAATATTATGGACAATCTGTAACAATTAGGATACTATAATCGATACAGCGAGAAGGACGTCACAGGGAGATATTTCTGGAGGCATAGCTAGTCATACCACTAATTGTCTTATTTGAATATATGTTTTATGTAGTATGTCAATGTGAGTCCAATTTCAATAAAAGTTAAGTTTTAGATTATTAGTAAGAGTGCCCCATAAAAAGGAGTTGTCTTTTCTCTTTGTATATCAGTCGATTTGTTCTTTACAACTCAAGGGAGCACCGCCGGTTTTTCTATTTGTCAATTTAGAATTCTATTTCTCCCATAAGTAGTGGGCATCACTGTGTTACAAGATATTGTTATTTCTGTATTCCGGCTCATATATACACTATACCTATATAAGGGTAGCTCAGTGCGCTATTTCCCCCACAACCAATCCAGTGTCCCTTGTAGTTCCACAACAAAAAACAATATTCTTTTTTTTACACACATGGCTATCAGCCCAGCACCCACCGTCCAGGGGTGCTGGGGACAGCCTCGGGCTTCACCCCTGGCCCTTGGGTGCCTGGAGGGGGGGTGACCCCTTGATTTAAGGGGTCCCCACTCCTCCAGGAAACCTCGGCCAGGGGTGACTAGTTGGGGGGGGTAATGTCACGGCCGCAGGGACCTACATTAATGTGTCCCCCGGCTGTGGCATTGTCCCTGGCTAGTGGAGCCCGGTGCTGGTTTAAAAAATACGGGGGACCCCTACATCTTTTGTCCCCCATATTTTTGGAACCAGGACCGGACTAAGAGCCCGGTGCTGGTTGTCAAAATATGGGGAACCCCTGGCCAATTTTTTTCCCAGTATTTAAACAACCAGGACCGGCTCAAAGAGCCTGAGGCATTGGCGGCATCGGACTGAGATGCAAATTAGTGGAGGAGGCCTGGGTCAGTTGATGGTGGGCGAGTTTGTAAGCCATTGGCGGTGTTAGCGGGCATCGGCTCAGAGGCAGTAGCGGGCATTGGCTCGACGGTGGTAGGGGTCATCGGCAGGATGTGGCGGACATTATGGCTGTAGTGCCTCATCAGCCACTGACCTCACCGCACGCCACTGGTAAGTTCACTGTACTTTACCCCGCACACCTGAGAATCTTTGACGGCTCATCCTTCAAGGACTTCACTAGCCCTGAAGACACTGCTGCCTTTCTTCTGAACTCCTCGCTCCTGACTGTGTGAGAATGACTGTGCAATTCAACCTTGTTTCTGAGACTCCCCTAATCCACTGTTGCTCCCTCTATGTTGCCATTTATACTTACTCCCTTCTTCCCTCCACCCTATGGACTGGAGTTCACTCTGTGAATTTATATGGACTATCCTTGCTCACTTCTATTGGTCCTCTGGGTGATGTATACTTATACCAGCTTCTGTATTTGTTTTGTGTTATTCTCATGGTTACCTACATTCTATGTGCTGTTATTAATGTACTGGCCTCATTGGCCTCCATGTTTTTCTTGCACACTTAGGCAGTGACTCTCGTTGTTTTGGCCGCTCACATATCCCCCTTCCCTGCAGCTATGCTGCTTGATATAGTGGTGGCTGCCACATGTTATTAATCTTTCTTCTTTCCGTTAAGTTTTTCTGGAATTGTTATTGTGGGGTCCTCCCAAGGGTCTCTTTCTTTTTCTCTTTGTGCTTTTATATGTTTCTACTTTCTCTCCCCCCCCCCCCCCCCACCCCTTCCCATCCTCTTGTATCTTTCCCCTTCCCCCGGAGTTCCTGGGTGTGCGGGTTGTCTGCTCTTCTAGCTGTTCAGTATATGTTTTTATATGTCGTCCATTAAAGTAGGTACATGGAATGTTGGGGGCATTCATCCCCTGTTAAGCGGAAGAAGATTCTGATGTATTTAAATAGATTACATATAGATTTGGTGTTTTTACAGGAAACTCACCTTCTCTCCCCGGAGGCCCAAAAATTGGGTATTCTGGGATGGAAGGTGCTCTCTGATGCCCCCTATATTGCTAAAGCTAGGGGTGTCTTAATCCTCGTCAAACGTAGTATGCAAATTGAGGTTCTTAATTCCGTCTGTGATCCTGATGGCAGATTTCTTATTTTAGAGGTCATGTTGTATAATACCAAATATGTTTTATGCACTGTGTATGCCCCGAACTCGTACTCCAAGTTATTTTTTAAAAGCCTTTTGGCTAAACTGTACCCGTTTGTCTCCTACCCTGTGATTGTGGGCAGAGACTTTAATATTGTTGTCTCTAATTATATGGACACTAACTCCTCTGCCCGTGCACGCTCTCCCCCTGCCCTTGGTGTCCCCTTTTTTGCACAGCAACTACAATTAACTGATACGTGGAGATTTTTCCACCCCACGGATAGGGAGTACTCATGTCTCTCAGTGTTATGTTCCTGATGCTCAGAACTAGAGAGATGTTGCGTAGTGAGTCCAGAGCACCAGGACGTGACGCTGGAATAAGGGGTGGTACGGGAATAGCCCCTAGACACCCTACCTCCATTGTTTTACTCGTGTGGTCAGTTCACGCCTGAGTGACTATGGTTTCTTGGGCCCACGGCAGCCGCGTTTGAAGGGCGGATTAGGTCTGCCCAACTCCGATGCCCCCAGGTCTTAGAGTGAGACCAGGCGTGAACCGAGACAGGATAATAACAAGGGGACCTCTAACTAAAGCAAACAGAAAGCTAGGGGCTACTAACTACCCTAAAACTAAATATATGTGCGGCACGCCGCCAAAGGAAAAGAACAACAAAAGATACCACTGTCCACTCCCCCACACGGCACCGCCGAGTTCCGGGGAGGACAGTGAAAAGCGGAAACCTCCGCAAAACTACCAATACAAAATTAACACAAGGACTAAGCGGCCTAGGCCGCAACACGCGGCAGAAGCCGCTACTCACGAAACCGGGAGAGAACCCCAACAAGCGAGAACCCCCAGATGACTGCAACAGGTTCACTTGGACAGGAAGGATTCCCAGGACCGGCTTCAGAACTCCAGAACTCAGGAGCACAGGGAGCAGAATCGACCAGATACAGCTGACCAGGAACAGACGTTGCAAGGCAGGAACAGCATGCAGGAAGCTATCACCGGCGAGGCTGCAGTGTGCTGGCTCCCCTAAAAAGGCCCTGCTGGCCAATGACAGGAGGGCCAGCAAGACCAGCCCCCAGACCCTAATTACTAGTTGCCGTGCAGCTGCCCTGCTGCACGAGCAACTAATCATTCTTATCTGGCAATGGGGAACGCGGTCCGCCAATGGCGTCCCCGTTGCTATGGACCAAGCGGCTGTGGACGCCCGGCGTCCTAGCGTTGCCAGGGACCCGGCGGCTACAGCACGCACAGGGCGTCCTGGCGTTGCTAGGCATCGGGCGGGCAGGGAGGGAGGTGCGGCGGCCGTGAGCGTCGCTCGGAAGCAGACCGAGCGGCGCCACGGACCGCGGCACCTAACACTCAGCTGCTCATAGCACCTTATCCAGGATTGACTTCCTTTTACTGTCAGACTCTTTGATCCCCCAGACTACTGAATCACAAATGGAGACTATGTCTCTTTCTGACCACTCTTTAGTATGAACGTCCCTCACTACTTCCCTGGATTGTGGCTCCTTTAAATGCTGGTGCTTCCCGACTGCTTTTACCTCCTCCTTGAAATTCCGCAATAAATTAGATGTGTTCTTGGAGGAGTTCAGGCTGGAGAATGAGCAGGCTTGCTCCACTGATCCTTTGACATTCTGGCAGGCTTCAAAGGCGGTTATCTGTGGCAGACTTATAGAGTATGCCTCTTCGAGGAAAAAGCATTTTCTCTCTGAATTTACAAGCTCTCAACGCAGTTTAACTAAGGCCTACCAGAGTTTCAAACAACACCTCTCCTCCAAAAAGTTGTATTTGGATTGTAAATCACAATTTAATGTCGTATTAGCAGCAAGGGGTGACCATCATACTTTTCATAAAAAGCATCGGTTTTATAGGTTTGGCAATAAGACGGGCCATCTCCTTTCCAATCTTCTGAAGCGGTCTGTGCCTTCTTCAGCAATCCAGACGCTTAAACACGTTGATGGCTCGTTGGCTACAAGGTCTGGTGATATGGCACAACTCCTTCCAGATTTTTACACTGATATCTACTACCTACCCCCCATTGATGTACAAGCCAAAGAATCTTTTTGGGGCTCTCTTTCCCTCCCTTGACTCGAATACCACCGTCCTTGGCCGATGGTTTATGTTCCCCAATTACTCCGCAAGAGGTGGAAAAAGCTATTAAGGGTCTAAAACCATTAAAAGCTCCGGGGCCTGATTGATTCTCTGGAGAATATTATAAGATGCTCTTGCCCAAATTGGTGGATCCTCTGACTGTGGTATTTAAAAAAAATTTTAACTTTCAACTCTATCCCCCTGTATTTCAATGATGCACTGGTCCATCTTCTTCCCAAACCTGGCAAGGATCCTCATCTCCCTGGTTCTTATCGCCCCATATCCCTCCTGAATGTTGAGTATAAATTGTTTACAAAGATCATTGCGGATAGATTGAAGGGGCTCCTTCCTTCTATCATCCACCCAGACCAAACAGGCTTCATCTCTGGCCACCATTCCTCAAATAATATTCGGAAAATTATAGTGGCAGCTACTTGGTTATGCTCTAGCGGGAACCCTGATCCACAATACGTGCTTTCCTTAGATGCTGAAAAGGCTTTTGACCTTGTTAGCTGGGATCACCTGTACACCGTGTTAGATGGGTTCGGGTTCCCGCTGGCTCTGATCAATGTGCTACGCACCCTTCACTCCCCATCAGCATCCCGCATTATGTGTAATGGCTATTTATCAAATCCCATTCCCATTCACAGAAGCACTAGGCAGGGCTTTCACTGTTATTGTTTGCCATCGCCACAGAACCCTTTGCCATTAAACTCCGTCACCTACCCGGTTACTCTGGGGTTTTGGTCCATGACTTTGAGCTGCATGTTAGTCTGATCGCAGATGACATGCTCCTTTTCATCTCAAATCCTGAGTCCTTTATTCCTCTCATTATGCAGGTGATCTCTAAGTTTGGCTCTTTTGCGTGTTATCGGATAAACGCCTCCAAGTCTGAACTCTTCCCACTCACCCCAGCTGCATGTGTCCATTCTTCCTCTCCCACTCTTACCCAATTCCAGCTGAACACCTCTAAATTGAAATACTTTGGGGTTTATATTCCAATCAATATATTATATTTGAACTCAGCTAATTATGACCTAGTCTTTACAAACGTGTCCCAACTACTTACTACTTGGTCCTCCCTTCCTATTTCTTTATTGGGGAGGGTTACTATTTTAAAGAGTATTGTGTTCCCTAAAATCTCATATCTTATTCAGATGATACCTGTCCAACCCCCACTAAATTATGTAATAATGTGTGACCGACTGTTCACCAACTTTTTGTGGACCCATAAGAAGTGGAGAATTTCCCTTACTAAACTTAAACTTCCCAGCAAGGATGGTGGTTTTGTTGTCCCTGACCTCTTAGCCTTTTTTCGAGCAGTTAATTTCAGGTACATATCTGACTGGTTATTAGGCAATTCTTCTTATGTTAATTGTGCCTTTGAGCAAGCCCTCATGCATCCTTATGATCTTAGGGCTCTTTTCCACACTCCCAATGCCCTGCTCCCGCCCGTAGCATGTACAAATGCTTACCTCTCATGGTTGGCTGTCAATAAAGCATTAAATAGAAACCCTAAGTACTCCATCTTTATCCCTTTGTGTGGGAACCCCTGTTTTACCTCATCTCTTGACAATGCTAAATTTCTTGCATGGAAATCTAAGGGTATTGATATTATTAGAGATGTGTTTGACCCTGGTGGAACTGTGGTGTCCTTTGCAGACTTAGCTGAGAAACATGCTGTGCTCCCATCTGATTTCTACATGTTTCTTCAAGTTCATCATTATGTACAATCTATACCTGTCCCTCCTGTGCAAGAGCGGAGGAGTGACCCTCTATCCCCTCTTTTATTAAAACTGCAACATTTTTCCTATAAAACTAGTTGGTTGTACCATGATTTAGTCCCCAGCAAGCCTGATGTTCTCTGGCCCCCTATGATTTCTAAATGGTCAATTGATTGGTCCTGGGATCCATCTGCAGATTGCTTCCTCTCCCCCCTTCCTTCTATTTTGAAAGCTCTACATTCAGCCCAGCTACAAGTGATCCATTTTAAGTTTCTCCACCGAGCTTATATTGCTCCTGGGCAACGTAAACATATGGTTTCCTCGGAAACCGGACAATGCCACAAATGTAAAGCGCCTAACGCTCTCTTAATGCACAATTTTTGGTACTGTCCGAAAGTGAATCGATTCTGGCATAAGGTGTTGAGGTATCTAAAGTCTACCTTCCGGATTATCCTCCCTATGGACCCAGCAGCAATCCTCGGCCTTAACACTGCTGCCTGGTGTATACCCCCCTCCGAGGTCCATTATACTCTCTTTTTGTATGTACTGTCGAAGTTGGAAAATATTACAGTACACACATCACATACAAACATCACACAGATGGCCCCCGTGCTTATTCTGCCGTGCGTGCACATATTCGCAAATTGTGTGTGATCGCTCACGCAGGCGTGCATGTTAGCGCGTGGTATGAGTAATTACGGAGGCATTTGTACTCGAATGGAAAAGCCACAAAGACATATCATATATTTAATCCACGTAATGCATAAATCACCCACTGTCTGCTCTTACTTCTAATAGCATGAAGATGGTTCACACATAAATTATCCTCCCAGAAACTCTAATACAATGTACCAGACGGCCTTGTTTACGCAAAGCTTTGAAATCCTATGAAGAAGGCAAATACCTTTGGTTACTCCCATTGTTTTAGAGTTGTCCAGTATCTGTCGAAGACAATAAATACTGGATTGTCATTGTCTTATCTGAAGACAGGACAAACAAAAAGACAATACCCATGAACCTAGTTTGAAGAGAAACTCAATTTGTAATAGCTGACAAATTACAAACCAGACATTTAGATAGCCTTGGAAATTCATGGTCTAAACTCTTGGAAATGTGTGTGTGTTATATGTATGTATATGTATATATATGTATGTGTGTATATATATATATATATATATATATGTGTGTTCCCTAAAAAAGTGTAATAACAGGAATGTGTGTATATATGTATATATATATATAGTGTGCAAGAAAGAACCGTCACTCGTGGCTGATATCTATTTGTTGCGGTGCCTTCAGTAGAAATTTGATAGAACAAGTGGAAGGACTGCGGCACTCAGATTTAAAGATGAAAAAGATGCTAGTTTATTAGGACAAAGCCATCATCAAAAATGCCGTGTAGTGCCGACGTTTCGGTGCCTAGCACCGTTTTCAAGGCAGGCATGTACAGGTAGAACAAACAGTACACATAAATAAAACTCACCTAAATAGGGGAAGACAGTCACCGCCGCGGGAGAGCCGGGTCCGGCGTGCGCTTCCGCCTACCGAAGTCACGGGTGCGTCACATCCGGTGACGTCAGACGGGATCCGCACTGGTTACCTTGGCAACGCGTCCCGTCGTCCTGGCGACGCGTCTGTTTGCCGGTGCCAGCTGCAGGAGACCGCTGATTCATCTCCCCGGCCCTCACCGCAGGCGCCTGCATGTCAAACACAAAAGGCATAATTTGTTGGTGGGCTGAACATGAATCGACAGATATATAAACATAAACAGTAATGAGCATGAATACTTATTAATGTACATATTTGCTAATGCCCACTCCTATAGGATATGCCTATACTGGGCAGCAGATGATCACAATAGGCCAAACTTGCAGCATATGAGGCATAACTAGATGGAACAGTTACATGTGCTGGCATGTTTAGGATGCAGGTCACTTAAGGGGACTCTGTGCCAAAGTTATCAACGGAACACATTCCAATTAAGTCTCTCATTCATTCCGTTAGGGGCTACAGTGTTTAGGACGTGAATCCACCTGCTCTCGCATTTGAGCAGTTTACCATCGCGGTCGCCTCCTCTGATGGACACTGGTATGTGATCGATCAGAATGTGTTTTAATTGCGCTAGAGTGTGACCTGCAGTAAGGAAGTGGCGAGCCACAGGTTGTTCGGCCACCCTGGTCTTTAAAGCTTTACTGATGGCTGAACGATGGAGGGCCATACGTTCTCGTACTGTCCGTGTGGTTTTGCCCACATAGTACTTGTTGCATGGGCAGATTATAATGTAGACTACATGGGTGGAAAGGCATGATAATGCAAACTTGATCTGAAAGCTCTGATTAGTGTGTGGATGTTGAAAGCAGCTGCCTGTGAGCATATGATTGCAGGTAGTGCATCGTGGGCATTTATAGCAACCAGGTGGTCTTGTCATAAAATGTGGTTCCGCTGTTGTTTGGTTGAAGCCAGTGATGTCAGTGTGGACCACCATGTCGCGTATATTTCTGCCCCTTGTGAAACATGCCATCGGTCTTTTATTTCGAAAGCAAGGTAAATCCTTGTCTGTGGCCACAATCGGCCAGAGGGCCCTACTCGCCCTTTGCACGACCTGACTCGAGGTGGTGAATGCCATTTTCCATGGTAGGACTTGGTTGGTTGTACGGTCACGAGGGAGTAACAGTTGTTCACGGCCCATGGACAGGACATCTTGTTTTTGTTGTTTTAAAGCAGTGAGGCTGTAGCCCCTGGTGACAAATTTGTCAATAACATTGTCGATCCCTCTGGCAGCTGTTGTAGGGTTGTCAGCAATTCTAGCCACTCGCATCATTTGGGACTTTGGCAAGCCTCGTTTGAGGGGTTTAGGGTGATGGCTGGAAGCCAACAGGAGTGTATTTCTATCCGTGGGCTTGGAGTATACCTCAGTGTGCAACCCGTCCGGTTGAAGTGTGACAAGGACATCTAAGTAGTGGATCGAGGACGTGCTGTGTTGGAAGGTCACCTTAATGGTAGACTCTCTACTGTTAATGCCCTCGACCATCTGGTGAAGCAGTTCTTCGCTACCGGTCCATAAGATGAACAAGTCATCGATGTAGCGCATGTAAATTTTAATGTGTCGTCGGTAGTCCTCATTAAGAAAAAACATGCTAGTCTCCTCATGGAACATAAAGATGTTCGCGTAACTCGGTGCCACATGGCTGCCCATGGCGCAGCCTGATAGTTGGCGGTAGAATTGCCCATTGTAGATGAAATAGTTTCTGGTAAGCGTAAGTTCCAAAAGCTGCATGAACAGTTCAATGTCCATGTCCTTAATGCTTTGCGCTTCGTAAAACCGTCTGGTGGCCATCAAACCCTGATGATGAGGGATGGATGTGTACAGGCTAGTGATGTCAAGCGTGCATAGTATGCTGTTAGATGGCACCTTGTCAATTGCTGTCAACCGCACGAGGAAATCCGTGGTGTCTTTAATCAGTGTGGGTTGACTCATTACATGTGGTTGTAAGATACAGTCCAGGTACATGGAAATGGGATGATAGAGAGAATTGCGAGCTGAGATTATAGGTCGTCCGGGTGGTTGGGTCAGGTTTTTATGGATTTTTGGAACGGTATATAAAACCGGACAGACAGGGAATGGCTGTTGGAGTGCTTTCAGAAGTTTTGAGTCAACATCACCCCGCTGGTGTGCCAGTTGTAAAAGGTCTTGAAGTTCCTTTTGATATTGGATAGTTGGATCTCTGGGTAATAATTGGTATACCTGTCCATCAGCGAGTTGCCTGTCAATTTCAGCCATGTAGTCCGATAGATTCTGAATCACAATGGCGCCCCCCTTGTCGGCGGGGCGCACTATGATGTCACGGTATCCAGATAGGTCACGTAAAGCCTGGGATTCTTGACGGCTCAAATTATGGTGAATTCTTGGTTGTGCTTGAACAAATTTTTGCACAGAGTTGTCCATTAGTCGAGTGTAGGTCTTAATAGAACTATTGTTAGATGTTGGATCAAACATAGATGAGCTTCTTCTGGATAGGAACGTCTGTGTGGGTGTATCCTGTCTCAAGGAATCAGAATGTTGAAAGCCTCATATGCTGCAAGTTTGGCCTATTGTGATCATCTGCTGCCCAGTATAGGCATATCCTATAGGAGTGGGCATTAGCAAATATGTACATTAATAAGTATTCATGCTCATTACTGTTTATGTTTATATATCTGTCGATTCATGTTCAGCCCACCAACAAATTATGCCTTTTGTGTTTGACATGCAGGCGCCTGCGGTGAGGGCCGGGGAGATGAATCAGCGGTCTCCTGCAGCTGGCACCGGCAAACAGACGCGTCGCCAGGACGACGGGACGCGTTGCCAAGGTAACCAGTGCGGATCCCGTCTGACGTCACCGGATGTGACGCACCCGTGACTTCGGTAGGCGGAAGCGCACGCCGGACCCGGCTCTCCCGCGGCGGTGACTGTCTTCCCCCATTTAGGTGAGTTTTATTTATGTGTACTGTTTGTTCTACCTGTACATGCCTGCCTTGAAAACGGTGCTAGGCACCGAAACGTCGGCACTACACGGCATTTTTGATGATGGCTTTGTCCTAATAAACTAGCATCTTTTTCATCTTTAAATCTGAGTGCCGCAGTCCTTCCACTTGTTCTATCAAATTTCTACTGAAGGCACCGCAACAAATAGATATCAGCCACGAGTGACGGTTCTTTCTTGCACACTGGACTTTTTGGGAGCTGCATGCTCCCTCTCGGAACCGAGCACCACTTGCTATTGAAATATTGTTTACAACCGAGCTGTTGCTATACAGCTTAACCAGTCACCGAGCTGCCAGTCACACACAATATGGACAGTGCAGATGCAGCACCGGCCCATTCCAGCAGCATTGCTGGCACCAAGTTACCTGCTGGCTACGCAGGCATGCCTGTTACTCAGGGATTTACACACTGCTTTACAGACGAGGAAGTAGAAAATATCCTCTTTAAAGATGAGTGGCCTAACAGAGACATTGTGCTTCCAGCGGAGGACGTCTGCGACCAATTGGTTAAACTTAAAAAACGAGAGACCGATTATCTCATGCATGGGATTTCCCTCACTAAATACTACCGACACCATATGATCCCGCGAGGATTTCGGGTGCGCAATGCGCCCACCATTGGACGGTACAATCCAGACTTTTGCCAGAAATGGATTGGCATAGTCAACAAATGCAGCCTGGACCTCATGCTCCTGGTCATACAAGAATCGGAACGAGAACTGAAGTTGGCACGTGATAAAATCGCAAAGTTGGAAGAATGCCACCATGAGGTTCTGACCAGTGATGTGAACATTGACCTTTACTCGTCAATTAAAACCAAAATGGAGACCTACCAACAGGAGCTGGTCAAGTTCAAAACCAAGAAATTCGAGATGGTCCAGACTGACTATGAGTCCAACCGTGTATACCATTGGCTTATGGGGGGGGAGAACCGCAGGTCAAAACCCACAGAACCTTATTCAAGACAAAGCTGGAGGAGGCGGCGTGAAGCGCAAGGGAGAGACGCCCACACCTCAAACAGTGATAGTGAATTTGTGACCCGCGAATCTGATGACCCTTTAGAAGGACCAGCAATCCCTTTAGCCAGCAAAACACCGGCTCAGAAAAAGTCCACTTTAAACACCAAGCCACCCGTCGGGGGGGTCAAAACGAGAGGCAAAAAAGAAGACAACTCTGTCAAGAACAAAAGAAAATAGTTTATAATTTATCCTCTAGACGTCTCACGGAAAACGAAGAAAAGGTGTTAAGCAAGGGGCTATCATTCGTCCCCACCAACCCTCATAATGATCTAAATTGGAACATTGAACTACACCAGTTTTCCAGAACTCTTCGTCTACAGGAATTCTTTCAACATTCTGATTCCTTGAGACAGGATACACCCACACAGACGTTCCTATCCAGAAGAAGCTCATCTATGTTTGATCCAACATCTAACAATAGTTCTATTAAGACCTACACTCGACTAATGGACAACTCTGTGCAAAAATTTGTTCAAGCACAACCAAGAATTCACCATAATTTGAGCCGTCAAGAATCCCAGGCTTTACGTGACCTATCTGGATACCGTGACATCATAGTGCGCCCCGCCGACAAGGGGGGCGCCATTGTGATTCAGAATCTATCGGACTACATGGCTGAAATTGACAGGCAACTCGCTGATGGACAGGTATACCAATTATTACCCAGAGATCCAACTATCCAATATCAAAAGGAACTTCAAGACCTTTTACAACTGGCACACCAGCGGGGTGATGTTGACTCAAAACTTCTGAAAGCACTCCAACAGCCATTCCCTGTCTGTCCGGTTTTATATACCGTTCCAAAAATCCATAAAAACCTGACCCAACCACCCGGACGACCTATAATCTCAGCTCGCAATTCTCTCTATCATCCCATTTCCATGTACCTGGACTGTATCTTACAACCACATGTAATGAGTCAACCCACACTGATTAAAGACACCACGGATTTCCTCGTGCGGTTGACAGCAATTGACAAGGTGCCATCTAACAGCATACTATGCACGCTTGACATCACTAGCCTGTACACATCCATCCCTCATCATCAGGGTTTGATGGCCACCAGACGGTTTTACGAAGCGCAAAGCATTAAGGACATGGACATTGAACTGTTCATGCAGCTTTTGGAACTTACGCTTACCAGAAACTATTTCATCTACAATGGGCAATTCTACCGCCAACTATCAGGCTGCGCCATGGGCAGCCATGTGGCACCGAGTTACGCGAACATCTTTATGTTCCATGAGGAGACTAGCATGTTTTTTCTTAATGAGGACTACCGACGACACATTAAAATTTACATGCGCTACATCGATGACTTGTTCATCTTATGGACCGGTAGCGAAGAACTGCTTCACCAGATGGTCGAGGGCATTAACAGTAGAGAGTCTACCATTAAGGTGACCTTCCAACACAGCACGTCCTCGATCCACTACTTAGATGTCCTTGTCACACTTCAACCGGACGGGTTGCACACTGAGGTATACTCCAAGCCCACGGATAGAAATACACTCCTGTTGGCTTCCAGCCATCACCCTAAACCCCTCAAACGAGGCTTGCCAAAGTCCCAAATGATGCGAGTGGCTAGAATTGCTGACAACCCTACAACAGCTGCCAGAGGGATCGACAATGTTATTGACAAATTTGTCACCAGGGGCTACAGCCTCACTGCTTTAAAACAACAAAAACAAGATGTCCTGTCCATGGGCCGTGAACAACTGTTACTCCCTCGTGACCGTACAACCAACCAAGTCCTACCATGGAAAATGGCATTCACCACCTCGAGTCAGGTCGTGCAAAGGGCGAGTAGGGCCCTCTGGCCGATTGTGGCCACAGACAAGGATTTACCTTGCTTTCGAAATAAAAGACCGATGGCATGTTTCACAAGGGGCAGAAATATACGCGACATGGTGGTCCACACTGACATCACTGGCTTCAACCAAACAACAGCGGAACCACATTTTATGACAAGACCACCTGGTTGCTATAAATGCCCACGATGCACTACCTGCAATCATATGCTCACAGGCAGCTGCTTTCAACATCCACACACTAATCAGAGCTTTCAGATCAAGTTTGCATTATCATGCCTTTCCACCCATGTAGTCTACATTATAATCTGCCCATGCAACAAGTACTATGTGGGCAAAACCACACGGACAGTACGAGAACGTATGGCCCTCCATCGTTCAGCCATCAGTAAAGCTTTAAAGACCAGGGTGGCCGAACAACCTGTGGCTCGCCACTTCCTTACTGCAGGTCACACTCTAGCGCAATTAAAACACATTCTGATCGATCACATACCAGTGTCCATCAGAGGAGGCGACCGCGATGGTAAACTGCTCAAATGCGAGAGCAGGTGGATTCACGTCCTAAACACTGTAGCCCCTAACGGAATGAATGAGAGACTTAATTGGAATGTGTTCCGTTGATAACTTTGGCACAGAGTCCCCTTAAGTGACCTGCATCCTAAACATGCCAGCACATGTAACTGTTCCATCTAGTTATGCCTCATATGCTGCAAGTTTGGCCTATTGTGATCATCTGCTGCCCAGTATAGGCATATCCTATAGGAGTGGGCATTAGCAAATATGTACATTAATAAGTATTCATGCTCATTACTGTTTATGTTTATATATCTGTCGATTCATGTTCAGCCCACCAACAAATTATGCCTTTTGTGTTTGACATGCAGGCGCCTGCGGTGAGGGCCGGGGAGATGAATCAGCGGTCTCCTGCAGCTGGCACCGGCAAACAGACGCGTCGCCAGGACGACGGGACGCGTTGCCAAGGTAACCAGTGCGGATCCCGTCTGACGTCACCGGATGTGACGCACCCGTGACTTCGGTAGGCGGAAGCGCACGCCGGACCCGGCTCTCCCGCGGCGGTGACTGTCTTCCCCTATTTAGGTGAGTTTTATTTATGTGTACTGTTTGTTCTACCTGTACATGCCTGCCTTGAAAACGGTGCTAGGCACCGAAACGTCGGCACTACACGGCATTTTTGATGATGGCTTTGTCCTAATAAACTAGCATCTTTTTCATCTTTAAATCTGAGTGCCGCAGTCCTTCCACTTGTTCTATATATATATATATATATATATACAAATAGAGAATTCAGCACTCACCATAGCAAGCTCACTTGTCCTCACAACATCAATAAATAAATGATGGGGGTTTAGTTAGTGTTGTTGTTTGTATATTATGGGGTTAATCTTTGGTTAACTCTTATTAACCATGGTCACAGGCCTTTTCATGCACCCCTGTGTAATCTCAATTGTTCTAAACCTGTGTCAGCTGCTCCTTAGTAATTTACCGGCTGTGTCAGGTGACTAGTATGCCTTTAAAAGCCACTAGATATGTGGCAGGCATACATTAAACTTAGTGGGCATATTTGCAGTTATATTATGTGATACAGTTGCCAGGTTTTAATTCTTAAGGCTTTGTGATAGTGTAGGACCTGCATGTAGGTGGGGTACCGTGGAGCGGTATGCAGGCTTCTGTGCATTGGCCAATTCACTAACTAAACCCCCATCATTTATTTATTGATGTTGTGAGGACAAGTGAGCTTGCTATGGTGAGTGCTGAATTCTCTATTTGTATGTATTTGGGTAGGTGGCCATGGGCTGCATGCACCCCACCCTATGAGTGGTGAGTGCAGACACTGCACCCCGCTTCTGGGGTGGCGAGTGCTGTGGTTTTCTATATTTGTTTGTGTATGGCATGACATCTCGTCCGTTTAGAGACCGAATGGCCAACCATAGGTCTACTATTCATACGGCCCTTACCTCTGGCCTAACTGACAAACCGGTTGCCCGACATTTTTTGACAGCTAGGCACCAAGTAGCCACTCTCAAATGTCAGTTTATTGATTGGGTACCGCCTCCCGTTTTGGGAGGCGATCGGATGCTAGCACTCAAACAAAGGGAAAGTTTCTGGATCCACACATTGAATACTGTGGCTCCCAAAGGCCTCAATGAGGCTAATGCCCTTAATATTTTCATTTAAGATCCAATGAGTAGTATTTTTCCTTTGTGGATATTTCTGATTCTAGGTCTCTCCGTTTTATTTATGTTTTGTCAACTTGTACATGTTCGATATGTTCTTCTATTGTTCTTTTACTGTGTCCTCTGTGGTGCGTCTTCCCAGGTCCCTAACAGATTGAAGTGGGAAGCCTTACCCAGCTTGTTCCTTTACTAAGCTAATTTGGTTTATTAACATTTGCATTAGTATCTCCTATTTACAATAGAATAATAATGATGATTTGAGGTCATGATGTACATTGTCTTTTGTGTAGGAACTAACGGGTTAGGTGCCTTTCTCGATAGGTGATTTGCGCTGAGTTTACCTTTTATGACTATGATTGGTTTTCCCATTGTTTGTTTTTTTGCCCCTAGTATTTTTTTCCCCTTAGTATTTTTATTATATCTATATAGGTGAATGGTATGATTCAATAAATGCAGTACTGCTAGCCATGGAATAACACATCACTGAAACGCTAGCTGTCGTTTACGACGTCACGTCCCGTCCGATGCCGTATTGTGTAGTGGGTCCCGTGTCACTTCCAGGTTGTGGAACGCATACGTTTCCGGGAGGTGACACGTGGAAGAGCGTGTCCGAGCGGCCGCGATTATAATTCTGACTCTCCGTTGTTTTTTGTCACATACATATTGGGCAGTCTTGTCAGTCTATATCATTGACGGTTTTACTAGTGAGTGGTTCCATGTGGAATTGCCGTAATTGATGTTTTTTACATAGATCCTGTGTTAATTGCACTTCCGGTCCAGGGGTCAATAAATAGTCAGCAGCTAACCTTGTGAGATATGCAGCTGTCTGACGCCCATACGGTACCGGCTCCGTGAGTACTGTTTTATAGCTTTATTGACCGGCTTGTTGTTTGACAGTTGGTCAGTTTAGGAGTTTCATCCTTTGTCTAATATTTTTGCAGTCGATACATACTATATGGCATGTCTTCTTGTCGGGACAGCTGCATCATATTTCACCTATTTTTAAACCTCAGGTACATTCTTGTTTATTCCTTTTGTTTGTTATGTCTCTGTTGGATCAGAGTTCTCATCTGTGATCTAACACTTAGGATGATTGAACCCCTCCATATTTATCACAGTGATTTGTGACTAATGGAGTCCTACATGAATTTGAACATGATCTACCTTACCTATATTTTGCCAGTGCAGGTAATCCTTAGCTGCACTAATGATTGACTTTATACACGCTGGTAATCTACTCGTGATTTTGCTATGGATGATTTATTGTTTGGTGGTCATTTTGTATGATGATTTTTCACAGCAGTCACCCTCAATCTGGTTTTTTAGGGGCCTGGGAGGCACTGGTGGTGATGTAACATGTGACCATGTTATTTTAATTCTGTATTGCATTTAATATGCTATATTGTTCTTTTTTACTGTTGTTAAATGTTCTATGACATTAATTTATATTGTTGTAGAAACTATGAGTGTGCCGGTCTTGAGAAAGGCCCTGAATAGGACCGAAACGTCGACTATAAATGGCATTACTTCTGATCTCCATTAAAGAAATTGAACTACAATCAAGTCTTATGGACTATTTTTGGCGCGAGTGCACCTTCCACAGATGTGGTAGAAGTATTGTATATATATATATGTATATCTTGAGGATGGAAATAGATAATCATATCATGTGTGGGATATACTGTTCAGAGTCACGTAAACATTAATCTGGTGGAAATAAGAATATTGTCACATATTGCAACAATAAGTTATTAATAATACCAGATTTATGTATGATTAATGTGAGGGGTTTAACTGGTCATGGGGCGGGAACTCAGATGCAAACAACAGAAATCACATCTCAAGTCTTAGCCATCGCCCACCTTTTGAGCTGACCAATGATCCCCGGTGCACAGGATATGTCCCACCCCCGAACCAATGGAAGAAGAGCACACAGTGTTTATTGTATTATGTTTTGATCAACTGTATAAAAAGCCAGCTGCCTAGCCGGTTGGTAATCTCTCTCTCTCTGAAGAGTCATATTGCCTGATAGACCTGAGCACCGGGACCGAGTGGCACTGGCGAAACCAAACGTATGTACCATTGTATTGTAGCCTCTTTTCTGTTATTGTAATTCTATCTTTGTTGTAACCCCTTTTATCAGTTATATGTTGGCGGGTCGGATCCCAACTTCCTAAATACAATTGGTGTCGTGTCTCCTTTCCCTGCTAGATTTGTAAGTGTATTACAGACACACGTGAAGCTGCATAGTGCTCACGGCATGTCATTGTGTGTGTATGCACCGCGTGTACTTTGTACGCCCGTCACGGCGTTAGTACACAAAGTGCGTACACGGTACATGACTTTGTACGCAAACTGAGTAATAAGTACGTAGGCTAAGGATTGCATACCACGTCCGCAGCGGCTCAATATTAAAGTGTATTAAGTGTGTTTAAAGTATAGCTTTTTAGTCCTGTAAGTAAATCAACATTTACAATTGGGAGCTCATCCGGTTTTCACATGCTCGCAGGCTAGCAAGTCATAGCAGACTTTAATCTATCAGCAAAGGGTGGAAAGATATCTACGTTAAACCTTTTTCTGGTTGTTGGATGTTCTAAAAACCCTATTTGTGTGCTGTTAGATTGCGTCTGCTCTGTCTGGTCTGCAGAGGTGCTGATAGAACCCGTAGGTAAACAGGAAAAAAGCTATTTAAAAATCTGTGTAATTTTCTTTGGCGCCAAAAGCGTACACAAAGGGCACCGATACTTTGCATACCCTCTCACATATTGTTGCCACAAAGTATAAATTTGCTAGACCAGTTTAGATCTGTGTGAAATCGGATACATTTGTTGCTATATAGATAAATTTGAAGTAAATGTATTTAAGGGAGTAATTATAAAGACACAACACGCAGGTCTGGCCCAGTCATAAAGGGTTACACAGAACAAGTTTGGGTTGTGTCTAGTGGGCAATAGTAGTTTTAATTGCTCACATTTATCGAAGTTGTGTTATTTGTTTTATTGCGTACGCACATCGGTACACGTGGTACGGAACGTGAGGACAGCGTACAAAAAATGTGCACATGGCGGAAGGCTGCACATGTGGCACAGAGGTACGCACGGTTGCGTAATTACGCAAGCTTGCGTAGGGTTGTGTGCGTATAATAAAACCACACAATAGTTGTTCAATTAACGTGGATTAGTATACTTTAAATACAATAGCACAAAACTATCCGATTTCAAAAGCAGATTAGTATAAGGCTTTTGTTTAAACTGTATTGCCTCTGGGGGAAAAACTGCCGATCAGAAAGAGTGGAAATTTTCTGTACAGAAAAACCAGGTGTATTTGAGTGAGTGAAAGCGGAGTGGAGCTGAACCCGGGAATTCGGGATCCCATCGGTGAACACTGGGTTAGTAGAGGCCCGGTGGCGTAGGGTTCGCTACCTTGCGTGATCAGAACTAGGTGGTCTAGGTGATCTGGAGTGGTCTAGGTGTCCCATACAACAAGGTGGTCTAGAGTGGTCTAGGTGTTTCAGGTGGTCTACAGCAATCGTAGGGCATATAGATAACTAGTATCTATAGGCTGTGTGATTGCATCGCATGTCCGTGTGTTCTACACAGCACAACGTGATACCATTGTGTCATATGTGCTGTGGAAAAGCATACGCAGACGTGACTGTATAGACAAAGGGGTTTTTCTTTGATAACGTCGGGAAATCTCCCTGGTGGGCTTCCACTGGAAAGGGTGAAGGATAGTTATCTAATTTCTCTATTTTTCACCCTACAAAAATTCCAGTGGAAAGATACCGAAAAGGAATTTTTCGCTGCCTCTCTTTCCAACAGAACCTCCACCGAAAGAAGTTACGGTGCTGTAAGGTTTTATAGGAGCCCTAAATTGGGTATATAGCGATCCACTATCAACAGTGTATCGTTGTACTGGCCAGCGTGGGACGAGAGCGTGTGAAAGGCGCTCGAGTAACTTTCACCCTCTGCTTGCATTGAGTATTTTGGTGTTTGTGGGAATTTTTAGTTATTAAAAAGACCCACAAATATGGGAGCCAGTTGCTCAAGTGAGAGACATTTATGCAGGGTTCAGGCTGGAGAATTGAGGCCAAAAGGGTCAGCAAGGTTTATCATGTGTGAGAAATATGGTTCTCACACGGAGGTTTTTTTACAATGAGTGGATACGTATGACTGCGGAAGATAGGGTATCATTCCCTAGGGTGGGCAGCTTTGAACCAGAGGTACTGCTGAATGTAGGTAGTAAAATATGTCTGATTAAATCCAGAAAACAAAAGGATCAGACATAACAATTGTTTAAACCTGTGGCAACAAAAGGGGGGGGGAGGTGCAAATGGAAAAAACTTGCAAAGCAAGTTCCAAACCTAGCAGGAATGAGGGCATGAACACACCATTACCGACACAGGTCGAAGGAGAAAAGATGGCTACAGTCAATGGTATATCTGTAAATGATAGTAGAATGCAAGAGCAATGTATTAACCCTAATTTTTGCAAGTTGTATCCTGTTTTGAAGTCTCTCCAAGGTTATAGGTCACAGGAAGATGAAGGACCCAGCCAAATCGCAGCTCTCATTCAGGCAGTCACCTTGCAGATAACTCAGGTGGGGCCTGTCCAACCAGTAAGAGCAGTAACAGTATCCCCTACTGAAAGGACTGGTGAGATCTCAGACATCGGTAAGTGTGAGACTGTTAATTAGACAGAGACATTAACACCTCACAGTGAGCAGATTAGGAATAGAATGGTAGGATTACATCCTGTCTTGGAAATAGTAACTTCCAATGGGGGAACCGATAGTCAGGGAGTAATCCTCACCAGGAATAATGCAATGTATTGCCCGTGGTCCAGATCAGAACTTCGTTCAATCATTTCAGAATTCCCTGATCCCCAGAAGCATTTAGCCAGGTGTCAGAAGTATGTAAAGGGTCTGTGTAATGCATATGAACCGGCAAACAAAGATTGGCGGATACTTTTGAAAGCATGCCTACCCCCTAATATTGACACCCAAAAATGTATCACTGATTGTAGATTAGAGTCGGATGGTCCTATGACTGACGAACACAATCAGGAGAACGTGGAGCGAATTAACATGCAACTAGAGTTGTATTTCCCCACTACTGTTAAGTGGAGAAAACATTTCTCCATAAAACAGAGAGAAAATGAAATGGCATCTGTATATTTCCATCGGGCTCTGCAAATAATGAATAGATACATTGGGATATCGGATACAGGGAACGATGCAAATTACAGGGAGGTGGCAGTCTCTGTGCTAATGGACGGGTTCAATAAGACATTAAGGGACAGGGTGCAAACATCTTTGCCTAATTGGAGAGGGGTCACAGTAGCTTGTCTTAGAGAGTGC
The DNA here is from genome assembly GCF_028390025.1 of Pseudophryne corroboree. Lineage (NCBI taxonomy): Eukaryota > Metazoa > Chordata > Amphibia > Anura > Myobatrachidae > Pseudophryne > Pseudophryne corroboree. The sequence goes on along the minus strand of NC_086449.1, from coordinate 497,223,363 downwards.
GCAATTGAACACCACAAGAATATTGCTAGGCGCTGAGAACAACAGGAGGAGAAGCTGATGACAGTAAGTCTACACGCTCTGACAGGAAAGCCCCATCAGCCCAAACCCCAGACCCCTGCTGTTTGGAAAAGACTGAGAATATGTTACATATGTAAAAAGGAAGAACATTTTGCCAGAGATTGTAGGAGTAGTAGGACACATAGTCAATATAGACCCCTAGACAGGGAAAACAAGCCACATTATTAAACACATAGACGGGATCAAGGGACATATAGTAAGGAATCACGAGCCATATAGAAAACACAGATTCGGTTAATGGGAAGAACGGAATAAATGCAACTTTACCCTTTCGACAAAACTTGCTGGGGTTAAGACGAGGCCTCTAAACTTTTGCTTCTTTCTCTAGCAGAAATGGCCCCTGATTAACTTAACAGGAATTTTGTTAGATATGGTATACATATAGCGTGCTCCCGTTCAGGAAGTACAAAGTATGGGGTATATTTACTAAAATTCGTATTTTCCCGAATGAGGTTAAAGTTCAATCACGAATGACATCGAAAGTGTAAAGTTGCAACTTTTTGAATTTATTCCGACTAATTCACTAAGCTGTCGTATTCTGCATTTTCGTATTTACCGATGTCGATGTCATTCGTATTTTTTTGCAGTGTTTTACGTGAGTGAATTGTAAAACACTGCCGACTTTAACACAATGAATCTCGGCCGGATCTGTGAGATCCGTGCTGGGCTTCATTGTGCACCTTTCGAAAAAAAGAAAACATTGTTAAAATATGGAAAAAAAAATGCGTGGGGTCCCCCCTCCTAAGCAAAACCAGCCTCGGGCTCTTTGAGCCGGTCCTGGTTGTAAAAATATGGGAAAAAAAGTGACAGGGGTTCCCCCATATTTAAACAACCAGCACCGGGCTCTGCGCCTGGTCCTGGTTCCAAAAATACGGGGGACAAAAAGCGTAGGGGTCCCCCGTATTTCTGAAACCAGCACCGGGCTCCACTAGCCAGATACATAATGCCACAGCCAGGGGACACTTTTATATTGGTCCCTGCGGCCCTGGCATTACATACCCAACTAGTCACCCCTTGCCGGGGTACCCTGGAGGAGTGGGGACCCCTTCAATCAAGGGGTGTCCCCCCTCCAGCCACCCAAGGGCCAGGGGTGATGCCCGAGGCTGTCCCCCCCATTCAAGGGCTGCGGATGGGGGACTGATAGCCTTTTTGTCCAAATTTTAATATTGTTTTTAGTAGCAGTACTACAAGTCCCAGCAAGCCTCCCCAGCAAGCTGGTACTTGGAGAACCACAAGTACCAGCATGCGGTGGAAAACCGGGCCCACTGGTACCTGTAGTACTACTACTAAAAAAATATCCCAATAAAAACAGAAGACACACACCTTGAAAGTAAAAGTTTAATACATACATCCACACCTCCATACACACATACTTACCTATGTTCACACGAGGGTCGGTCCTCTTCTCCATGTAGAATCCATGGGGTACCTGTTGAAAAAATGATACTCACATAATCCAGTGTTGTTCGGTCCTCTTCTGTTCTATTTGTAATCCACGTACTTTGCAAAATAAAAAACGGACACCCGACAACGCACTGAAAGGGGTCCCATGTTTTCACATGGGACCCCTTTCCCCGACTGCCAGGAACCCCCCCTGACTTCTGTCTAAGAGGGTTCCTTCAGCCAATCAGGGAGCGCCACGTTGTGGCACCCTCCTGATTGGCTGTGTGCTCCTGTAGTGTATGTCAGGCAGCACACGGCAGTGATACAATGTTGCGCCTATGCGCTCCATTGTAACCAATGGTGGGAACTTTGTGGTCAGCGGTTGTCCGAAAGTAACCGCTGACCACAAAGTTCCCACCATTGGTTACAATGGAGCGCATAGGCGCTACATTGTATCACTGCCGTGTGCTGCCTGACATACACTACAGGAGCACACAGCCAATCAGGAGGGTGCCACAACGTGGCGCTCCCTGATTGGCTGAAGGAACCCTCTTAGACAGAAGTCAGGGGGGGTTCCTGGCAGTCGGGGAAAGGGGTCCCATGTGAAAACATGGGACCCCTTTCAGTGCGTGGTCGTGTATCCGTTTTTTTATTTTGCAAAGTACGTGGATTACAAATAGAACAGAAGAGGACCGAACAACACTGGATTATGTGAGTATCATTTTTTCAACAGGTACCCCATGGATTCTACATGGAGAAGAGGACCGACCCTCGTGTGAACATAGGTAAGTATGTGTGTATGGAGGTGTGGATGTATGTATTAAACTTTTACTTTCAAGGTGTGTGTCTTCTGTTTTTATTGGGATATTTTTTTAGTAGTAGTACTACAGGTACCAGTGGGCCCGGTTTTCCACCGCATGCTGGTACTTGTGGTTCTCCAAGTACCAGCTTGCTGGGGAGGCTTGCTGGGACTTGTAGTACTGCTACTAAAAACAATATTCAAATTTGGACAAAAAGGCTATCAGCCCCCATCCGCAGCCCTTGGATGGGGGGGACAGCCTCGGGCTTCACCCCTGGCCCTCCCTTGGGTCGCTGGAGGGGGGGACCCCTTGATTGAAGGGGTCCCTACTCCTCCAGGGTACCCCGGCCAGGGGTGACTAGTTGGGTATGTAATGCCAGGGCCGCAGGGACCAATATAAAAGTGTCCCCCGGCTGTGGCATTATGTATCTGGCTAGTGGAGCCCAGTGCTGGTTTCAGAAATACGGGGGACCCCTACGCTTTTTGTCCCCCGTATTTTTGGAACCAGGACCAGGCGCAGAGCCTGGTGCTGGTTGTTTAAATATGGGGGAACCCCTGTCACTTTTTTTCCCATATTTTTACAACCAGGACCGGCTCAAAGAGCCCAAGGCAGGTTTTGCTTAGGAGGGGGGACCCTACGCATTTTTTTTAACAAAATTAACACTTTCCCACCCCTTCCCACTGGAAAACATGCACGGATCTCATGGATCCCTGCATGCCTATCCGAAAACGGTAAAAAAAAGCAGGTCTGTTTTATTTTAGCACTTTTTCACGATTTGTATTTTTTCACGGCAGTGTTTGGCTATTGTCGGCAGTGTTTGTGAATTGCACTTTTTAGTAAATGACCGATTTCTACCAAATTCCAGGCGTATTTGACCGATGGTGTATTCATTCGTATTTTTTTCCTAGGACTTCCAAAAAAATACGAATGCCCTCATCACTGCCGTGATTTGAGTTCAGTAAATTCCCGAGATGACACTTTGAAGAAAAAACACCATCTCGGTCAAAATCGGGACCTTAGTAAATATCCCCCAATGTTGGATACTCATGAAGACTAATGTTGCATTTCACTGTTCTAGATTCATGTCCATCACAGGTAGAGGAAATTATCTCACAGATACCAGGTTCCCTATAAACTTAGAATGGACAGGACACTGGATGGCTGGGATAGTCCCAGTAGAGATACAACACACATAGAATTTTTTTCAGGAGTGTAGACCTAGTAAAAAAGTCATTCCCCATAGTGCCCAATCCAGTTGTCAAATTTTATAAAATCCTATTTGCCTTTTTTATCTGTTACTAACCTCTATGTGATTTTTCTTCAAAGTTTCCTCCTCATCTCTTACGTTCACCGACAGGAGGGTACAATACATGGACCCGATTACAGTTCAAACGCTACATGCCTACTCGGTCCTTCAGAGTTCTACCCAAAATCCAGTATATCTCACCAGCACAAGGACACCAGTATTAATGAAGTGTGCCTGGCCATGCACAAAGGGTGGAGAATGAGAATACTGGTGAAGGGAGACTGTGTACAGACACCGATATGCATGATGGTGTGACAGCCTGTTGGTGAATGCCAAATCTGACATTTTCTTTTTTTTATTTACTATTAATCCCCTCTTTTCTCTCATCAACAGTAAAATTGAAATGCAAAATTTGTGTTCCCTACAGGAAAAGGCGGTCTGGAAATCGAAGGGGTATGGTCAGGAGTCCTCAGGACTTTGGACAGGTGGACACGGTAAGCCAGTGGCCCCCAGAGCATATCTTCCAAGTCTAGCTGAGGCGGCACACGGTCTGACTCATCTGGGCAAAGAGGGTATGTGCAAGCTGGTAAGAGCCTACTGGTGTGCGCCAGGATTCTCTTCTCATGCACGTAAGAGAGCAATGACATGTTTTACTTGCTTGAGGAAGAATATTGGTAAGACAATACCAACAGAGCCATCCCATATCCCTCCGACAGACAGACCTTTTCAGGTAATACAAATCGACTTCATACAGTTACCTCCCTGTAGGAATTTGAAATATGTGTTAGTATGTATCGATGTGTTTTCCAACTGGGTAGAAGCGTTCCCTGCTGCCACAAATACTGCTACGTTCACTGCAAAGAAAATTGTGCAGGAATTTGTGTGTAGATATGGTATCCCTAGAATGATTGAAAGTGACAGGGGTACCCATTTTACAGGTGAAGTCTTTCAGGTCATGTGCAAACTGATGGTAATTAATAGCAACCTACATCCTCCATACCGACCACAGGCAAGTGCACAGGTAGAGAGAGTGAACAGCACTATTAAGAACAAGCTGAGTAAAGTGATGGCTGAAACTGGATTGCTGTGGCCAGCTTTGCTACTAGTGTTGTACAGCATCAGAACCACTCCCAGGTCTCCGCTTAACTTATCACCCTTTGAAATTCTTTTTGGTCGACAACCTCTTGTAATGATAGACCCCCAGGATGATTTGAAATGCAATAATGAAATAACTGTGAAATATTTGGTTAGGATGAGCCAGCAGCTGAGAAATCAACAAAGAAATCTAAAGCTGGTGATTCCTGACCTACCGAACAGTAATTGTCATGACATTGAGCCTGGGGATTCAATTTTCTACGCTCAGGTTGCCTCTTAGACAGGTGGGAAGGACCATACCAAGTCTTGTTAACCAGCACAACAGCACTAAAGGTCAGCGAAAGAGAGACTTGGGTCCACTCGTCCCACTGCAAGAAGGTCGCTGACCCGGAGAGAACTGTGTGTTCAAAGAGCAAGGTGAAGAGAACCTCGTATCACTAGAGTGTTTGTTCCGGGAAAGTTGAGAGGCAGGACTGTTGAAAGGCACCTGAGCACGGAGAGCAACAAAACCAAGCTGGTTGTCGCACCATTTTCTTTTTTCACCCCACCCACCCCTGCATTTTCCTTTCTTTTCTCCTCCTTATTTTTCCTTCTTTCCCCTAAACGAAATGGATCTATCACAAGAGACTGCGTTTCGGGTTCTACTAGTAATTCTGTTTTTGATCAGGACAATTTGTTTTGGTGAGGGTCCCAGAGAGGTCGAGCAAGGATCCGGAATGGGTTCTGATGGAGAGTACGAATTTGTAGGATCTCAGGAGCAGCACATCACTCGAGTAAAGGCTGGTATCAGTAAGCGCTCTGGTAGTCAGGGAGCTTGGAGGCAATGTGAAGGGTTATTGTCTGATGAATATTGTATTTGTAGGAATTGTGAGAACATAGTCGAAGACGGGTGCATCCAGAGATGTCAGTCCAACATTAATATCGACATGGACCGACATCCATTGAGTGATTACCACTCACTAGTGGGTAAGGTCTTAAACCAGACAGAATGTTGGGTGTGCTCACAGGTACCTCAAGGACAGAGTAAGTCAGGATTAGTACCATACCCTTTAGCAATAGATGAGGTACTCGAATTACGGGGTGGGAGACTGGTGGACAAGAAATTCAATATCTCTAGGCCCCCTAGCTTGAAGCTCCACCAGTACAACGTAGATAGGTCCCTGTTGTGTTTCAATATTTCCAATTACCGAAAACCCGGAAATTGGGAAGTGACTTGGAATAACCAGACAATGACTTTTTCACACAGAGCTGATAGGATTCCTATTGACTCTGAACTTGTACGCCAGATAGCCAACAGTGGGAGGTATTTTCGGTATAGGTATACCCGTGGAAGAAAGACCATGTGGGTTGGAAAAGTACCGTCAGCGTATTGTGCCCATATCATCCAGCCTGATACTTGTACTGTGGAAGAAAAAACAATTTGTGTTCCCTAATGCACACTGAGTGAAAAATAATAATACTACATAATAATCAGAAATACAGAGATCTTAGTTGCGTATATCTGCAGATATAGGGTTAAGCCCCCAAGCCGATCGACAAGGCTTCTACGTCACCGGGGGTCCCTAATACTAGGTATGGGTCCGGGGTGCAGGACCCCATCACGCCGGCACAGGCCAGCTACCCCAGGTCAGCACACAGGTGAGAATTAATAAGGGTTAATAAGAAGCACAGAAGTGATATGTAAGTGGTGTGATTAAAATAATACAAAAATATATACAGAGTGATAGGGAAAATCAAAAGTGTTAATAAAGTGTTAGGGTGTGCCGACCTGAAGCCGCCCAGCCATTCCGACACAGGGGCCACCGCACCCCACACCCACCCCATAAATAATTACACATATGTCTGGGTCTAAATTCCCAGTGTAAGGCCACATGATAATGGCTCCTACAGTATCTGAGAGCCAGCTTACCTGGAGGCACCCCTGACTTCTCCAATGGCACTCTGGAGTCAGAAATCCCTCCTAATGCTGACCCATCCATGCCTCTCTAAATACAATGCACATATGATGGTGAGCTGCTCAATCAGATTGTGATTTCACTCAGGTGCTAAAATGGAGGGGTAATTCTGTGGAAGAAAAAACAATTTGTGTTCCCTAATGCACACTGAGTGAAAAAATAATAATACTACATAATAATCAGATAATAGATCTTAGTTGCGTATATCTGCAGATATAGGGTTAAGCCCCCAGGCCGATCGACAAGGCTTCTCCATCACTGGGGGGTCCCTAATACTAGGTATGGGTCCGGGGTGCAGGACCCCATCACTTCGAGATAGGCCGGCTACCCCAGGTCAGCACACAGGTGAAAATGAATAAGGGTTAATAAGAGCACAGAAGTGCTATGTAAGTGGTGTCATTAAAATAATACAAAACTATATACAAAGTGATAGGGAAAATCATAAGTGTTAATAAAGTGTTAGGGTGTGCTGACCTGAAGCCGCCCAGCCATACCGACATAGGGGCCACCGCACCCCACACCCACCCCATAAATAATTACACATATGTCTGGGTCTAAATTCCCAGTGTAAGGCCACATGATAATGGCTCCTCCCTTTAGCACCTGAGTGAAATCACAATCTCATTGAGCAGCTCACCATCATATGTGCATGATACTTGTACTGAGCAGATGAGAGAACTAGGGATTGGTTTCTTTACATGGAAAGTTTGCAATATGGTGATGTTACATTTTGTCCCCTATGTTCTCCCAGATGATGCCTATTTCATATGTGGTAGGAAAGCGTACAAGTGGCTTGCTCCAAGCTCTGAGGGATTGTGTTATTACCATAACCCACGATAAAATGAAAGACATTCACCGCAGTGCTCAGACTCCTTATACTCATACCCACTATGAACACATCATCAAGAGACACCTCATAGATAGGGCAGAGCACGCAGCCTCTGATTTGATCCATGAATCCACCGGGATTCAGTTCCTTCTCGCATTAGATATCACCCGTTCTGCCAGAGGAACTATAAATTATAGGTACATCCATGCGCTAGCAAACTTGATAGACAATATCACCGAGATGTATGATGACACCTTCAGGTATACGGGAAGGGAGTTACAAGCCTACAAGAAGGAACTGATCCAGCACAGGATGGTCCTTAATTATGTTACAGCCGTGACAGGTGGGTACTGTGTTACTCTGGCAACTCAATATGGTGTGAAGTGCTGTACATATATTACAAACAGCACTGACGACCCCACGGAGATCATCGATCAGAAGATGGACGAGATCTTACAGTTGAAGTAGGAGTTCAGGAGGAAGCACAACCTTACCTTAGCGACTGTGGGTAATGAACTGACCGGCTGGGTCTCATGGTTGAACCCACGCAAATGGTTCTGAGGGTTAGGAGAGTGGGCTCAAAATGTCATTATGAGTGTGGGGAAGTTTCTCCTTTGTATCCTGGGAGTCATCATAATTATTGGTCTGATATTCAGGTGTGTTCGAATTCTAACGCGGCGCAAGCACAGAACAAATTTGATGAGTCTAAGGAGCAAGAGCGCTGTTACAGCAGCAGATTTCATTTATGACCCCTCAGTAGAAACTGTGATATGATAAGGATTGTAAAAATGAATTTCATAGCCTGTTTCTTTCACCCGTTTTTCTCTGTCTCCTCCTCTGCCCAGATACATCCAACCGGAAAAGACGTCAACCCTACCCAAAATGTTTATGTGAATGTATTTTTATATGTGTCTTATCTTCATCTCTGCAACCTCTAGTTAATGGCACACATAGTCGACAGGTGATAGCCACATATACTAGCACTCACATATGTTCCCCCTCCATGTATAATCAACTAAATGTGCACCCCATTTGCTGGAATAAGAAGCCAAAAAGAGCTCTGTAGTGTTTGTTTGCCCATTTACAGACCCTTAATACGGGATGAGAAGGATTTAATGTATACTTCGCAATACCTCGAAGCTTATTTAGAACATATACGGCATGATGATACATGCCCCGCAGACATTGATTCATACATACATACTTTTTACTATCCCACTAGGTTACACATTTCCCACCTACCGCTCTCCCCCAATCATCCAAGCTTTTGTATACATTGTATAGGTAAAAACATTTTTTCCTGTTTATTGATTAGTTTGTAGCAGTTATTGATGACTGCCAAAGGGTGGACTGTCGAAGTCGGAAAATATTACAGTACACACATCACATACAAACATCACACAGATGGCCCCCGTGCGCGTACTTATTCTCCCGTGCGTGCACATATTCGCAAATTGTGTATGATCGCTCACGTGGTCGTGCGTGTTAGCGCGTGGTATGAGTAATTACGGAGGCATTTGTACTCGCATGGAAAAGCCACAAAGACATATCATATATTTAATCCACATAATGCATAAATCACCCACTGTCTGCTCTTACTTCTAATAGCATGAAGATGGTTCACACATAAATTATCCTCCCAGAAACTCTAATACAATGTACCAGAAGGCCTTGTTTACGCAAAGCTTTGAAATCCTATGAAGAAGGCAAATACCTTTGGTTACTCCCATTGTTCTAGAGTTGTCCAGTATCTGTCGAAGACAATAAATACTGGATTGTCATTGTCTTATCTGAAGACAGGACAAACAAAAAGACAATACCCAGGAACCTAGTTTGAAGAGAAACTCAATTTGCAATAGCTGACAAATTACAAACCAGACATTTAGATAGCTAAGGAAATTCATGGTCTGAACTCTTGGAAATGTGTGTGTGTTTATATGTATGTATATGTATGTATGTATATATATATATATATATATATATATATATGTGTGTGTGTGTGTGTGTGTGTGTGTGTGTGTGTGTGTGTGTGTGTGTGTTCCCTAAAAAATTGTAATAACAGGAATGTGTGTATATATGTATATATATATATGTAGAAAACTGTGTTCAGGCAGCACTTCCCATATAGTATTGAAAAGTCCCGGTGCCCTCCTTGGGTAACCTGGCATGGTTAACCATATGATAGCTTTCCAATGCAGGCGGCACTCGGATTGAAGACAATAACACAGGTTAATTTCAAATTAACCTGTGTTATTGTCTTCAATCCGAGTGCCGCCTGCATTGGAAAGCTATATTTATATATGTATATCTTGAGGATGGAAATAGATAATCATATCATGTGTGGGATCATATTGTTCAGAGTCACGTAAACATTAATCTGGTGGGAATAAAAATATTGTCACATATTACAACAATAAGTTATTAATAATACCAGATTTATGTATGATTAATGTGAGGGGTTTAACTGGTCATGGGGCGGTAACTCAGATGCAAACAACAGAAATCACATCTCAAGTCTTAGCCATCGCCCACCTTTTGAGCTGACCAATGATCCCCGATGCACAGGATATGTCCCACCCCCGAACCAATGGAAGAAGAGCACACAGTGTTTATTGTATTATGTTTTGATCAACTATAAAAAGCCAGCTGCCTAGCCGGTCGGTAATCTCTCTCTCTGAAGGGTCATCTTGCCTGATAGACCTGAGCACCGGGACCGCGTGGCGCTGGCGAAACCAAACGTATGTACCATTGTATTGTAGCCTCTTTTCTGTTATTGTAATTCTATCTTTGTTGTAACCCCCTTTTATGAATTACATGTTGGCGGGTCGGATCCCAACTTCCTAAATACAATTGGTGTCGTGTCTCCTTTCCCTGCTAGATTTGTAAGTGTATTACAAACACACGTGAAGCTGCATAGTGCTCACGGCGTGTCATTGTGTGTGTATGCACCGCATGTACTTTGTACGCCCATCACGGCGTTAGTACACAAAGTGCATACACGGTACATGACTTTTTACGCAAACTGAGTAATAAGTACGTAGGCTAAGGATTGCATACAGCGGCCGCAGCGGCTCAATATTAAAGTGTATTAAGTGTGTTTAAAGTATAGCTTTTTAGTCCTGTAAGTAAATCAACATTTACAGTACTATTGACCCTGGGGAAAAAATTGATCTTAGATCATTGGATATTTTGAACTTCCCCTTCCCTTGAGAACCTCAAATCCATCCTCACTACTACACTGTATCTTGAACGCCAGTCCACTCTCCTGACCTGGACAGCAATGCTCTACATTTTTATAGGAAATGGAGCCCTTATATAGAATCTCTCTCTCCCCCCCCCCCCCCCCCTCACAGCAAAGGCACATCTTGCAATTGTTTGGCTCCCTCAGTTGGGAATCCTACCATAGACTCTGTATTCCCATTTAACCGATGAGTTCTTTTAGGCTCCAGATGCTGCCTATTTCTTTTATTATTATTATTATTATTATTATATGCCAACATTATTCTTCCACTTCCTATGTATATTTTCTATGCCTCTATTTTTCTTGCGATGATTCTCCCTGTAACAACCACAGCCCCCCACCCCCTCCCCCTGCCACACCTTCTACATCTTATCCTTGTCTTTGTCCTTCTTCTTTTTCAAAATCTGTGATGTTTTATTAAATAATTGTATGCATATTTATTTTGTGATTATTTGGGGCCTGGTGGTTACAATATTTTATAGTACTGTCCTGGAATGGAATGTTTCTGGATTCCTCTTCTCCTGTTTGTTATTGTCCACCTTCTTGCCAGAATTGATTTGTTGTTTTGCTTAACCTGTACTTGTATATTTTGTACTTTGTATATAACTATTTTATACTGTTTCTTTTTTTTCTGCTCTTCAATATGAAAAAATCCAACAAAGATATTTAAAAAAAAAAAAAAGTCAAGGCCTGAGCCTTTCCTTGTCACTGCATGAAATGAATGGCATGTTGGCAATTTTATGTTTTCGGCAGTAAACTTTCACTGTATTGTGAAAGACTGTTTTGATTTCAGGTGCCCTTTAGCACCGGCTTTACTAGATGTTGAAGTACAGTACTAATATCATAATCAACATCACTGTCAGCAGCCAAAGTACTAGTGCTTGGTTGCTGATCCTGCTCTTCAATCGATTGATTATGATCCATTTCAACTTACAGCACTTATATTATTAACGCAGTGAAACAGCCTGGCCCTGAACAAACACAAATTTATTTATTTTTAGTTTTCTTTGGGTTTTGTTATATATATATTTTAAACAAATGATAATAACTTCATGCTGTGACTTACAGCACTTAAATTATTAATGCAGTGGCATGGCCTGGCCCTGAACACACAGAAGTTGAAAAAAAACCAACCTTTTTTCTGTTTGTAACAATTGACAACAACTTCACACTGCTACTTATATTGTTAATGTTGTGGCACAGCAAGTCCCTGAACACACACTTTTTTTATATTTTATTGTTTTTTTGTTTGTTAAAAACTGCTGCGCATCACTGCACTTATAGTAATGGTGGAACACACCGAAAACTGTTCGCGGGCACCAGTGTGCACCAAGAAAGGGTTAATGCTGCATTGTGGCCAGCAACAGAAAAACACCAGTGTGCGCCAAGGGTAATGCTCTCCCTATATTAGGAGCTCTAAGCTGCACTGTGGGCAGTTACAGCACCATTATGCACCAGTAAAGGGTTAATGCTGCCCTGTATTAGGAGCTCTGGGCTGCACTGTGGGCAGATACAGCACCAGTAAAGGTTTAATGCTGCCCTGTATTAGAAGCTCTGGGCTGCACAGCGGGCAGTGACAAAAAAACACAAGTGTGCACCACGGGTTAATACTGCACTTAAGTTACAGTACCAGTGTGATACACTTAGCCAAAATGCAATTAAGCAAGTAATAAAGATGTTCCTTTACTTTAAAAATAAAAAATGTTTTGCTAACTGCCTACATCAAAACTAGCTCGTCCAGTATTAACACTAAAGGGATATGTTGGTGCCCATAAAACAGTGTCCTCTTGTGTGCTTTGTATTGTAATCTGTGAAAGGGTCCTCCTGTGGTCCTGTGTGAAATGGTGCCTGAATCACCATGGGAGGAATTTATAGCAAATCCAAAACATTTGAGATCTAACGCCTGAAAATTTACGTTTTGCCTTGTTTTGGATCCGGGCCTGGCGTGAAAACCCGAGCCATGGCTCTTATTTACTCGGATTAATGACATTTGGACTGGCTCGGTTTTCTTAAACTCGAGCCTGCACACTTCTAATGCCTAGGGCCAGCTCTGATTATAGTGCCATCCACATTACAATGAGCAGATCAGATTATGACATGTTACAGTGCCCTCCAGTTCACATTGTGCCACATCACAGTGCCCCCTTACCATTATAACATCCACTACACATTCCTCTCACTGTAAATGTAATGTCACACAATTCAGGCTGGGCAATGGATTAGACCCAATTGCATAGTAGGCAAATCTGGGAAATTGGTATAAAACTTTATAACCCAGGTCCCCCCCCCTCCTTCCCCATCCTCCCAAAGCCTTTTGGGACCCATAACCGAACAGCAATTTCTGCACTTGTGCGAGTGAACCTGTATCGGGCCCATGGCCTTTAGGTAACATGGATACTACAGTACATGGCCTGGGCCCCTTTCTAATTATATAAATACTGGTGCGATATAAGCTACCAGATTGTGCACTGTAGTAAATACACCATAGTCCTGGGAATTCAGTATAATGTAACATATTTATAATAATAAAGTAAATGATTCTGACCCTGTCTACACACTGTTGCACTCTGCATATGACAGCAGGCCCCCATATATGCCATCAAGTGTCTAAAACAGAACTGCATTGTCTAGCAAAGGCCAAATACATGACATTGTAAAAAAAATTTAAAAAAAATATTACCACTGGGAAGACTTAAGTGTTTGTTTTGTTTTTTTTCACAACTGCAGTGAAGTTTGCAATATGCTATATTTTAAATGTAATTTTTACACGGGTAAACATTAAATACTAATTTTGATTGGCAGGAGGGCAAATCTGTGTGTAGTTTATATAGAAATATACCAAGATCCCATGTTCATTTGGTATCCGGCGTTTAGATCGACAGCACTTAGGTCAACACTCATAAGGTCAACCACTATTGGTCGACATGCATTAGGTCGACATGGCCGATATGGCAAATGTTGACACATAAAAGAGTCGACATGAGTTGTTTTGGGGTTTGTTTTGTTTTTTTCATTTTTTTTACTTTACAATCCATGTGGACTACGATTGGGAATAGTAACCTGTGCCGAGCGCAGCAAGGCACCTTGCCCAACACGGTGCACTAATTGGGGTTCACTGTAACATAACAAAGAAAACAGCACCAAAAATATATAAAAAAAACCTCATGTCAATCGTTTCCATGTTGGCCTAATGACCGTGTCGACCTATTTCATGCGTCGACCAATAGTGGTCGACCTAATGACTGTCGACCTGGTTACTGTCGACCCCGTGATCAACACCTGTTTATTCATGTTCCTGCTCTATCAAGTAAATAACCCTCTAATAGAGTAACAATGTATAATTTGAGAACACGGACAGATGTACTAAGCCTTGTAGAGAGGTAAGGTGGAGATAGATAAATTACCAGAAAATCAGCTCCTAACTGCCATGTTACAGGCTATGTTTGAAAAATGACAGTTAGGAGCTGATTGGTTTTCTTAGTTTATATCCCTCAAAGTCTTAGTACATCTGCCCTACAGTCTGGAACTTGACATTATACGAAGGGGGTTAGGTCCTCGGGTAGTGGGGCCCACCAGGGATTTCCGCTGTACCTCTACAGGCGACTCCAACTCTGACGGCAACAGTAGTTCTTGGGGTATTTGTCTACATAAATGTTGACATTCTTTTGTCTTGTCATGTTTCTTGGGGTACAAATTCCTTTTCATTCCATTTTTAGGAATATCCAAATGTCACACCTTAGCCTGATCAAACTGCAAATTGCATTTATTATCAAGAGCTCTACAAAAATTACCATAAATAACAGGTACCAAATACACTCAAACTAAAACTATTTCAGTGTTTAGATGCCATAATCAGGGCTGCCATCAGAAATTGTGGGGCCCGGGACTCATAAAATAGGTAGGGCCTCTCCTGGGGGTGAGGAATGGAGTGTAGAGTTGGGTGGTGCTGTGGATACTGTGGGTGGGTCTACAATGGGGGTGGGGCATCAAGTTCAAATTTGAAATGCAGCCAGCTTTATCTCTCCGTGGCTGCGGCTGCCTGCCAGTGCGCAAGCAACAGCTGACTGGAGGCCCGGCACTAATCCACACTGCTGCTATCCAGGCCTCCTATCTGTCCAAGCCCAAAACTTTAGTCCAAGCAGTCCTCCCTGATGGTGGTCCTATGCACAGCAATACATAGTCTGTGCCCCACATACAAGCAACATCCAGCTTGTGACCCATCCCCCCACACCCCACCATAACACCCAGCAACATCCAGAGAGGGGGCTTGCCAGCGGCTGCTGGGGAGAGAGAGTGGGGGCTGCCGGCACTGCTATATATTGCAGGGGGGGGGGGGTATTTGTCAGTTGGGTGTCAGCTACTTATGTGTGTTGTGTGGGGGGAGGAGTGAGGTTTATGGATTGGATGTGCTGTCAGCCACTGTGCCTTGAGGTGGATGTCAGAGGACCCTGCTGTGAGCTCCCTAAACTCTGCCATTGTGTATGTATATGTTTCCCCTTACCACTCAGTGGCAGAGGGAATGATCCCAGGCGCTGACCTTCTCTCGGTGAGACACTATATAATTCCCCTCTGAGACAGATGTTGCTCCAACAAAGGGCCACTCAAACCCCTTAAATATAATGATATACCTAAACCTATTTAGAGCGCTGCTGTCCCAGAATAGAATCAAGCCCAATAATACTTTAAATATTAAAAAAAATATATTTTACATACATTACAAATGGCCGGTGTTACATAATCCACTAACACATCTATAAATTAATTCCTGAAGTTCTCATCAACATTATTATTGCAATACTAGGTATTTAAAACTTCAGCTGATTCTCTCCATGTTACTAATATTGTAACAATTGTTACTGATCTCCGTGATCCAGTGTATCAATGTTCAAGAAATACTCAAATGATTTTATGTATCAATCCTCCACCTGAATGAATGATTATATCCGCGTATCACCAAGACACGCTCTCTGTTCACAATGAATGTTCCACTAATTAGTCCGATTATCAGTCAGTAATCTCTCATATGTTAAATAGTGACTTAATGCAATGGTCACAATGGTGCGATGCTTTCTGACCTTAAATAGTGAGATCCTGCAGAGATGAAATGTGATCACACTTGCTGCTCTTATATAGGCAAATGGTACCCAGGTGAGTGCTCCAAAGTGTGACGTTGGTGATTAGCGGTGAGCTTTCACATTTATCTCACCCACTCCAGTCGAGCTGTGATAGTGAGAAGTCTCCTCCGTCCCACTTGATAGCAACTACCTCTGGCAGACTTGGTGCACAATAACACAGCAACCCTGGGCGTCTCTCTCTCTCCTCTTTACGTGTTTCTCCGCCTTAAATGATCGGCGGCTTCCTCAGAAGAAGTTGCTATCCAGTGGGACGTAGGAGACTTCTCACTATCACAGCTCGACTGGAGCGGGTGAGATAATCGTGTATATATGTCTGTGTTAGTGTGTCAGCATCTGTTTGTGTGTCAGCATCAGTGTGTCAGCCCCCTAGACACAGTAACCACCCAACCCTGGGACATACACTGTCCACCCCTCAGGCCCTATAAGGAAAGATTCCACCCCCTTGGACCCCACCCCCTTCAACAGACCCTGCCTCCATTAAGGCTGCTTCCATCAAGTTCCCAGGCTGGTTTTCCATCCCAATCCGCCCCTGGGTCTGGGTGTTTGTGATGGGCGCTAACAGAAAGCAGGGTCTGCAGGGACAGGTGGCAGCAGAACACATGAGATTAGGAGGAGACTAGGAAGCTGTCATCAGAGACCCCCATTCTCCTTGCACACTGGCCGCTAGGCAGGACCAGGAGATTGCAGTACTTGCAAGGAGGAGCGGGTGGAGTTATACTGAAGAGTGAGACAGGCCGCACCATTGAACTCTCACTCTCCATGGCTGAGGCTGCCTGACGGTGCACAAGGTAAGCTGCTGCAGACTAGTAGCACTATTCCACACTGCCATCCGAGCCCCCCATCTGCTCGGGACCGGGACTGCAGTGTCGGCAGTACCCCCCTGTTGGCAGCCCTGGCCATAATATCCACCAATACCCCTTTCACACCGCAGCTATAACCCGGTAAATTGCCGTTTTTTAAGCCTTCCAAAACGGTTCTAGCTGCGGTGTGAAAGGGCCACTTTGAATAAACTGGTTACAGATTACTGGTATTTTAAAACGGTTAAAAAGCAGGGTCCTACACGGTTCAGACCCGTTTCATTGTGCAATGTGAAAGGCTCTGAAACGGTATTTCCAAACCACAGAAGGTGATATGCTGTCTCCATGCGTGAAGTCACCAGGCAGAAGCAGGAAATAAACTGGAGGAAACACATGAGAGTGAAGAAGCATTATTTTTATACAGAATACAGTTTAAAATGGCAAATTGGAGTGATGAGGAGGTTAGGGGGCTGCTTAGGATGAGAGGGGATGAATAAATTGCTAGACAAATCACTGGGACAGTAAAGGATGCAGTAATCTACAAAAACATGGTAAAGATGCTTGAAGCTGCTGGGTTCCATCGTACAACTAGCCAAATTATTCATAAATAATTAATTAATAATTATTAATAATGTGTGGGCCAGAAAAGTCCATTTAAAATGACAACCACTGTTTTCTATGGGAGAAACGGGTTCAGTGTGAAAGGTACCAAAACGGTAATGAAACGGTAATATACCAGTTACAACATGCGATGTGAAGGGGGTTTAACTGCTCAGACCTGTTTTAAGAACCGTTTAAAGAACCGTTTCAAAAGCAGGGTTTGCGATGTGAAAGCAGCACATGTTAGATCTTTGGGAGGCATTTAACTTGTGGAATAAAGACAACACAGAAACAATAATTGTGACATGTTAAGGCCATTTTAAATATTTTTATGAAATACATTCACTGTGATTCAGTGTTTGTGTGTTCTCCTGTTTACTTTTGATACAGTGGAGTGCCACTGTGTCAAAAGAGAAAACCTTCAGTATTTAGCACTTGTTTAAGGGCAGTGTCATAATGAGCTTTGACACCTAGCAGTGTTACTGGTTTTACCAGTCATCTACTCTTTGATGAGCAGAAGTGTCCCAGAGACTTTTCATTTTAAACAAGTGAACAAGACTGAAATATTTCTCATTCCTATCAATCACTCTCCAAGGCTTAGTTCATCTCTCCATTTGAATGTATTTGTAGCCTGAAAGTTGTAATATTAGTCATTACATGGTTGTGAATGTGTCGTTAAATGCATTCAAATTAAATCATGGTTTAAAAAAAATGGTTCCCAACCTAGGAATAGTCTCCTACACATGCTCCTTGCCGGTGTGACTACTTATATGTTCCTAGTTCTATGCTGGGGGCTCTACACGGTTCAACCTGATTCTGTGTGGGGCCAGGGATTAATATAATAATAGTCCTATGTAGGGACGTATGCCTAATACAATGTGAATTTTTGATCAATCCTTAAACCATGATTATATCAATAGGATTGATCCAAAAATTGCAATGCTGGTAGCAATGTTCTTTTAGTTTTACCTGTATCCATGTGCCTTCATTGTTACTGGGCTTTATAGAACCCACCTGTTGTGATGCCAGGAGTAAAGTTAATAGCCCCAAGTAGAGTTTTGTTAGCCTTAACCATCCTCCCTGGAGGCAGGTGAAGATGGGAAAAGTAATGGTTCCAAGACTAGTGTTGCTGGATCTACTCATCCCAACATCATAAGAGCTGATGGTATACATTTTTTATTTTATTTCTACATATTTCTGTCAAGCTTCAATAGCTGATAACATACATAGGTATATTATGGTTAGATAGAGGTTCCACTTCCCTGAAGTTACATAACTGTTCATTCCTAACTTTTCTCCTGGTCATTGCTGAACACACCTCATACTCATGTACCTGGGTCTGGTATAGGTTTCAGGTATTCTGCTAATACTAAGCACTTTAACTGCATGAAGGTCAATACACTGATTGGATTAGTTCCCAATTTATGCCATATAACTACAGCCTGTTACTCACCTGTGGGTGCCAGGTATCAGTCTCATTCCTTGTGCTAGCCATTTGATCTCTGATGATGCTGTTCAGGCTCCATCTTTTGAAGTCTTCTGTGAATCCGTGTGACCTCTGCTGCATCAAACTCCATTCTTATATTCTGTCTCCTGGTGAATTCCCATCTAATCCATTTCCTGACTCTGCCAGAATGCCTCTGGAGATTACTGATCTGTTCTGTTTCCTGGCTTGGCCCACTTGCTTCTGGTGCTTGCTGGCCCAGCCTGCGACCTCAATCTCCCTTGTGCCAATGTTTGTGGACGGCCGTACACTGTCCTGCTTCTGCCAGCATTCCTGTTAGTTCTGCATATGGATAGGCTTGAAGTTTTCCTAGACTTCAGTTTATTTCTCATTCATTGCTATTATAGTGATACTTGTACTAAATTAGTAGTATTCTGTGCTTTAACCATTGTGCTATTGATTGCATTGCTGCTCTGGTTATTCTTGTGATTACTCCCCAGGTACCTTGTACATGCAGTGCCATTTACCTTGTTAGGGCTTTTTTCCATTTCCTTAAAATAGTTTAACTTCGACATAGAGGAGGCCTTGCATTGCCTGACCTAAGTATGTACCAGGAAGCATGTGTGCTTTCCCAATTGAAATCTTGGAACATATCCAATCCCGCTCCCCTCTGGGCTCACATTGAGGAGGTCGGGTGCATAGGATACCCCTTAGCAGATTTGCTATGGACTCCTAAGGTCCTCCGTCCAAATGGTTTGAATGTTCTTCCCTCTACGGCTTCTTCCTTACGAATATGGGATAATTTGATGAGTAAACTTCCTAGCATTACTACCCCCCACACGACCCTTCCACTTAAAGCAGTGAGTAAGTTAATTCCCAACTTACATATCTCTACGTGGACTGCTTGTAATATTCATACCCTTGGAGACTTATTGGACGGAACTACCTTCCTTACATTAGCCCAATTGCACGATAAATTCTCCCTCCCAAGTGCTGAACTGTTTCACTACTTCCAGATCAGACACTGGTTCCAAAGCCTACCTACAGTACAAACTCCCCCCAGCTCTCTGGCTCAGTCTATCCGATCCCGCATAGTATTATCTTCATCAACTAAAGATATAACTTATTGGTACAACACACTCATCTCATTAGTCCCATACCAAAAGTCTAATGCTCAGAGGCGCTGGGAGGGAGACTTGGGTATTCCCATAGCAGAGGCACAATGGGAGAAATTATACCGTTTAACATTTTGCATGTCTCGCTGTTTAAATCATTCAGAAATGCATGTTAAACTACTGAATAGATTATATCTGACCCCAGACAGACTGCACACCTTCTGGCCCTCCTGCTCACCACGATGCTGGAGAAATTGCGGAGAGATAGGGCATGTATACCATATTTTCTGGTCATGTCCCCTTCTCCAAACTTTCTGGGCAGAAGTATTTACGCTAATAAATAAAGTTCTAGGCCTATCTTTAAGCCCATCCCCAGATCTGGCTCTCCTACATATGTATCCCCTGGAGGTATCATCCTCCCAGAGGTACTTGTTGGGACACATCTGTATAGCAGCAAGGGCAACCCTGGCCCAAGCCTGGAAGCAGGTGGCGGTCCCACCTGTTCTAAAGGTGTTTCATAAAGTTAATTTTCATTATACTATGGAAACCGAATGTATGCCTTATTCCTCCTCTGCTTCCTCTCCCATGGTGAAATGGTTCCATTGGCATGAATACGTCACGGAGGGGGAGGGCTCCACCTTCATATCACACCCGGGGCTGTCGTCCCCTATACAATTCAGTCTGAATGAGGAACCTTCTACTTCCTGAGTGCTCTATCTCCCATACTTTCCCCTCTGGTCCTTTTTACTAGACATTACATTTATGATGTTATCAACCGATTCCCACCGGTTTCTAGAGATGGAGTAGAGAATCCATATTGAACTACCTATGCGCATATCAAACTGTTAACATGTCTAGGATACCTGTATACCTACTTAGTGTTATGCTATCTGTTCTATATGTCAGTTGCATTTTATTGACGTGTACATCCCTCCCCACCCTGGTTTTTTTTCTGTACCCCCCTCCTTTTTTTTATTCCCTTTTTGCATTCAATATAAAATTCAATAAAAACTATTGATGTTAAAATAGTTTAACTTCGGTTAGGAAGTTTAGCTCAGGTACAGTGCCTTGCTAAAGTATTCACACTCCTTGGCATATTACCTATTTTGTTACATCACAACCTGTAATTTATTTATTTCTTTTTAATCTGAATTTTATGTGATGGACCTGCACAAAATAGTCTAAGTTGGTGAAGTGAAATGAGAAAAATGTACATAAATTTTTTTTTTAAATAAATATAAGTTTGAAAATTGGCATCTGCATATGTGTTCACCCCCTTTAATATGAAGCCCCTCAAAAGTTCTGGTGCAACCAATTACCTTCAGAAGTCACATAATTAGTGAAATGAAGTCCACCTGTGTGCAATCTAAGTGTCACATGATCTGTCAGTATAAACACACCTTTTCTGAAAGGCCCCAGAGGCTGCAACACCACTAAGCAAGAGGCATCACAACATGAAGACCAAGGAGCTCTCCAAACAAGTCAAGGACAAAGTTGTTGAGAAGTACAAGTCAGGGTTGGGTTATAAATAAATATCCAAATCTTTGATGATCCCCCAGAGCACCATCAAATTCATCATCTTCAAGTGGAAAGAACATGGGGCATCATTCAGAGTTGATCGCAGCAGCAAATTTGTTAGCAGTTGGGCAAAACCATGTGCACTGCAGGGGGGCAGATATAAAATGTGCAGAGAGTTAGATTTGGGTGGGGTGCGTTAAAACTGAAATCTAAATTGCAGTATAAAAATAAAATAGCCAGTATTTACCCTGCACAGAAACAATATAACCCACCCAAATCTAACTCTCTCTGCACTTGTTATATCTGCCACACCTGCAGTGCACATGGTTTTGCCCAACTGCTAACAAATTTGCTGCTGCGATCAGGTCTGAATTACCCCCATGGTACCACAACAAACCTGCCAAGAGAAGGCCGGCAACCAAAACTCACAGACCAGGCAAGGAGGGCATTAATCAGAGAGGCAGCACAGATACCAAAGGTAACCCTGAAGGAGCTGCAGAGTTCCACAGCAGAGACTGGTGTATCTGCACATGTGACCACAATAAGCCGAACACTCCAAAGAGCTGGGCTTTATGGAAGAGTGGCAAGAGAAAAGCCATTACTTAGTGTTAAGAATAAGAAGGTACATTTTGAGTTTGCCAAAAGGCATGTGGATGACTCGCCAAATGTATGGAGGAAGGTGCTCTCGTCAGATAAAACTAAAATTGAACTTCTCGGCCACCAAGGAAAATGCTATGTCTGGCGCAAACGCAACATCACCCCAAGAACACCATCCTCACAGTGAAACATGGTGGTGGCAGCATCATGCTGTGGGGATGTTTTTCAGCAGCAGGGACTGGTAAACTGTTTTGAGTCGAGGGAAAGATGGATGGTGCTAAACACAGGGATATTCTTGAGCATAACCTGTTTCGGTCTACCTGTGATTTGAGACTGGGACGGTGGTTCACTTTCCAGTAGGACAATGACCCGATACTGCTAAAGCAACACTCGAGTGGTTTAAGGGGAAACATTTAAATGTGTTGGAATGGCCTAGTCAAAGCCCAGATCTCAATTCAATTGAGAATCTCTGGTCAGACTTGAAGATTGCTGTTCACAAGCGGAAACCATCCAACATGAAGGATCTGGAGCAGTTTTGCCTTGAGGAATGGGCAAAAATCCCAGTGGCAAGCTCATAGAGATTTATCCAAAGCGACTTGCAGCTGTAATTGCAGTAAAAGGTGGCTGTACAAAGTACTGACTTTAAGGGGGTGAATAGATATGCACGCTGAAGTTTTCTGTTATTTTGTCCTATTTGTTGTATGCTTCACAATTTAAAAAAAAAAATTAAATCTTCAAAGTTGTAGGCATGTTCTGTGAATGAAATGATGCAAACCTTTAAACAATCCATTTTAATTCCAGGTTATGAGGCAACAAAACATTGAAAATGCAAGGGGGGTGAATACTTTAGCAAGGCACTGTAGATAAGTCTTAAGCCCCATACACAGTAGGCGATATTGTGAACAATATTGCTCATAAAGGGCTTTCTGAGCGATATTGTTCACAATATCGCTTAGTGTGTACATTCATTACCATTAACGATGCGCACTCCCGAGAATCATTAACGAGCCCCTCCCTCATCTGAACATGTACAGATGAGGGAGGTCATCGTTAACCACAGCTATGCTGCAGATGCAGCATGGTCGTCCTACCCCGCCGTCGCTCCCTTCCCCGCTGGCATCAGCAAGTGTGTATGCATCATACAAGGGCTCGGCTAGTGTGTATGGGACTTTAGATTAGCTGTTTAGATGGGATCAGTACTAATTGCCGAGGGTTGTTTGCCATCTGTTATTTTATTACATTTGCCATCTTGTATTCTGTATTACTCCACACCAATAAACTGCTATAGGAGCCATGACCTCATCAGTAAAGCGGACATGTCCATCCTGCCACGCGGCAGAATCTGGTCAGCACCTTTACTGACTTACATTCTTGTCATATAGCAAGTAGAGCCAATATTGGAAGGAGGTTGCTAATAAAATAAAATAAAAAAAAATTATATATATTATTCTAAAACATGGTCTCTGGTGGTATCAACTACGTCACCTCTGTCAGTATTGCCTCAATTTTGATGACTCATATTCATTGAATGAAAATTGCAGAGTCATTGAGAGCTTGAACAGTGAAGGAATAGTGTACCGTACCTTGCTGTATGTTAAGCATGACACAGCAAGTTAAAAAAAAAAAAAATATTGTTTTTGCTATATTTGCCTGTTGTCATTTATCAGGCAACTCAATTGCAGCCCCTTTTATTTTTGCCCAAAAAGTGACCCATCTGCATGAGAAAACACAGGGATCTAGTATAAGTTCCCATATCCATGTGTTTTCGCAGCTGGGATTGTGAAAAATGTATTAGTTATTGGGGATCAGCTGCTCTGTATAATTTTAAAGTATGCAAATTCTAAATGTTACTTAAATGCTGATTGGTTGCTATGGGCAACTTCTCTACTGGATCACTTCTCCACTCTTTTAACTGTTTATTACATCTCCCCCATAGTCCTGTGTGTGTATTGTTATGTAATAGTCTTATTTTTGTACATCTTGCTCACTTGAGTGATACTACAGTATATAAATACAGTGTATAACTAATTGTAAACTTCTGCTAAGAGAGCAACATCAACAGGATTAGCACAGAGGTGGAGATGTGCCTGAGCTTGAACTGGGTAAGTGGCATCTTATTGTAAGAAAGCTTTAGCATGGAGTTATACCCCTTTCACACTTCACAAACAACCCGGTGTATTGGCGTGTCGACGCGGGTCACTGTGCGGTGTGACACGTTCACAGTATAGGCAAAGGCGGCGTGGAGATGATCTCATCTCCCAGCACCGCATCTGCCCTGCCCCCGATGGCAACCCGACCCGGCATATCGCCGGGTTGGGAAGCCAGTGTAAAAAGGTCCAATGCCAGGTTGCACCCGGGAAGAACCAGTTCCCAATTCCCAGGTACGACCCGGCATTGCGATCTGAAAGCGGTGTTATAGTAAAAAGTCCCTGGCGGGGATGTATAAGTCTTGGAGAGAGATAAAGTAGGGACGTTGGTTTAAAGAAATCCTTCAGCTTCTGTCATTTATCTAGCTCAGTCTTTGAAATGACAGAAGCTTAATGGTTGGGTGGTTTGGGCAACTACTCCAATTTTCTCTCAACAAGACTTGATACATTTCCCCTAGGATCTTCTTACTATAACTCCATGCTATGCTTTCCCTGAAATAATTTACCCAGTCCAAGCTTAGGTCTAGGGGCAGGTTACAATAGAACCTTAAGCATACCTCCCAACTGTCCCGATTTTCGCGGGACAGTCCCGTTTTTTGGGGATTGTCCCGCTGTCCCACCTGCTGGCCGCAGTGTCCCGCGGTGGGGAGGGCAGTTGAGAGGCTCCTGTCATCGCTGCCCTGCTTAGCAGAGCAGCGGTGAATAGACGCTGCGCGCATGCGCCCAGCGTCTATTCACTGGAAACAGGAGGAGAGGGGGCATGCCAGCGGCTCACAGAGCGCTGGGCATGCCCCCCTCAGTGACGAAAATGGGGGCGTGGCTCGCGGCCGTGAGTCCTCCGTGAAGCCACGCCCATTTTTCATAGGCCACCCCCATTTTTCGGAAGCGCCCGCGGCTTTGCCGCACGTGTGTCCCTCGTTAGGAAACATGAAAGTTGGGAGGTATGCCTTAAGTATTGTAGTATAATTTGCAAGGACCTTATGCTACCATTACATAAAAATTGTAAACTTCATGTTGGTCTTGTGCTTATGTCAGGATATGCACCTTATAGCAGCACTGCAAGTTCCCCATTAAAATTTGTAGGGGGGTATTCAATCAGCGGCAATTTACAGCGATAGCCATTTTAAAAAAAATTGTCGCTGAAACTGACTTTGCGAGTATTACCGCTTTCAGATCGCAAACCCAGGTCAGATTTGGCTTTTAAACCCAGGTCCAACCCTGGTCCGAGCAGGCTCAGACCCTTTCACATTGCAGTTTAAACCCAGGTTATTCCTGGGTTGGTGCCTTTCACACTAAAGCGGGGTCACCCATGTTAAACACTGTGATGTGATTTAAAATGGACTTTTCTGGCTCACATTGATGAGGCTTCAAGGGAAATAATAGGAGGGGCTGAAGACTGCTCTGAGCAGACACATAAACAGCCAATCAGCCCTTTTTCTGAGACCCGGTTTGAATATCCCAGGTCAGAGGCTTTCACACTGCACAACGACCCGGGTCTGACCCCTGTTTAACCCTTCTTTTAACCCGGGTTGAAATGCAGGGTTGCTCGAATCGGGTTATTCACTTTGGCGCTTTCACACTGCACCTCAACCCAGGTCGACCTGGCAACAACCCGGGTTATTTTGGCGATGTTACAAGAGTATCAGTGAGCTCCTGCGATTCGCCATATTCGAATGCAAGTTATCGAAAACAGGGTTGCCGTGAAAACTGGTGCCGGAAGTGAAAAGAGAAAAATGGGTAAATCTGTCCGTACCCCCCAAAAAAGCTAAACTAACATCGGCTAACAGTATAAAAGTTTTTTTATTGGTTATAAATAAACGTATTTCTGGTACTTAAATTGGGTGTTATATGCATTTTATTTTTTAAAGGTAAAAAAATTATAGAAAGCATTAGTGCTATAATGAAACTTGGGGTACATAAAAATAGCTATAAGTATATAATTGGGTCATTTTAGGGGACTTTAAAAAAAAAGTGGAAACAGACCAATTACTCCCACCTGCAAGTCTAAAACACTTGTCCCACTCATAAGTCACCCCAATATACCTATCCCATGCCTTGTGTCTCAATTTCCCTAATTTTGCACTTTTTCACCACAAAAATTATATGTCATTATTGGCCAATTAAAAATAAAAATAATTAACTAAACTTCTAAGTGTCTAATTAGTCATTCAGGTGGGTGTCCCAGGAGTTCAGAACCAAATCTCGACATTTTTAACTTAAAATAGTGATTTTCTCTAAGGTGCATACACACTGGGCGATTTTGCCCAGCGTGTATGCACAGCGATGATGGCTGACATCACTGGTCTGAAAATCGTTCAGTGCATACACACTGAGAGTTTTTTCCCCCTGCCCAGCAATGTCAGCGAGGGATGAACGGCTTTCCATAGCAGGACCCTATGGAAAGCCATTCACCACGCCGTTCATCTGCTGGTAATACCAGCAGATGAACGGCGGCCGCCGGCGATGAAAGGGGAGCGCGCATCAGCGCTTATCGCCGGGGCATACACACTGGGCGGTTTTGAGCTGAAAGCAGTTCAAAACACCAAAAGTGACCTGCTTTCAGCTCAAAATTGCCCAGTGTGTATGGGCCTTAAGTATATCACCTGCTCAAAGTTGATGAATTGAAATTTGCAGTTAAATGATCGCGAAAACTTTTATGTGGACAATTGAATAGATGCTTTCGCAAATTTACAGTGATTGACAGTATATTTCTTACCGTGAAAAATCAGTGTAAATGTGCACCAGCCTATACTAGGCATAACTCCCAACTTTTTATCATTCTAAGTCGGGACACTCGGTGCGGAGCATCCCAAAAAGGGGCGTGGGGGGGACGTGGCTATGGCCGAGTGTGCGTGACTATGCGCCGAGGGTCCATTTTCGTCATTTTGGGGGCATGTCCAGCGCTCCCTGAGCAGCTGGGCAGGCCCCGGCTCACACCCTGCACTGAATAGACGCACACAGCATCTATTTAGAGATCACTTGCTGCTTTGCAGAGCAGAGCAGCGGGTGATCAAAGCCTCCTCCAACAGCCCCCCCCCCCCTGCCCGCGGGACACTGTGACCCACGGGAGGGACAACGGGACAGTGTCCGAATAGCGGGACTGTCCCGCTGAAATCGGGACAGTTGGGAGGTATGTACTAGGTGCAAAGGATATATCTAGAGATATGCGTATATAAACTTCCATATGCCTAGCTTGTACATTAGTTGTGTTAGCACACCCCCATCCTAACCTTTGCCTACGTGAGAATGCCCCATTATCAGTCACTTATGCCTCTTCTTCAGTAGTATGAAGAGATCTAACTACTCTGCATCTCCCCCAACTTATGTCCTTTCATCTCCAGAAACATAGAGTTTGATGTATGACGCTGCGGAAAAGTGGACCAGTGGAGAAGTTGTCCATAGCAACCAATCAGCTGCTACCTACCTATCATGTGTAAAAAAAAAAAAAAAAAGCAATTTGTAGCTAGGAAAAATAAAAAAAAACCTTCCCAAGTCATTGCAAACTACTATCAACTGACTATAGGAAATTCAAAACAGTATATCTGTAATATACAGGAAATAGGCGGGATTATTCCAGGAGTTTTTACATGGCCATGAGTCTTATCAGGGAATGTGATTTAAATTCTTGTGTGATGACGGCTCTTGGAATTGTGGCAAAAGTTAAATTGTAAATGTTAACTTGCATGATGCAACTAGGAGAGGTGTTACACAAATCTCATATGATGCATTTATTTAGGCAGTTCTAGGAGATACAATAGAAGCAATTATTTTAATCAATATAAGAAATTATCACAAAGTCCATAATCTTACATGAATCATAGTTCGGAGGTAGTTGCAGGAACTCCATTCATTTCCCCAGGGTCAGACTGGCCCACAGGGGTACCAGGGAAACCACCGGTAGGCCCCACTGCCTGAGTGCCCACTCCTTCCTCTAGGGATCAGGTTCCAGACTGTGCACTTGTATTATACATGGTAGATATGTTGCATTACACTGCACTAAACTATTGTGTATTTCAAGCCTCTGTGCCACACCCTCTTTATAGGCTGGCTACACCCCTAAGTATGGGCCCCTATAACTGCATTCCCCCGGTGGGCCCTTAATGCCCCAGTCCGACACTGCATTACCCCTATTATTGGTTTTAGTTTTTGCATTTTTTATATTATGATTTCTTACGGTAGTAGATTTGGGTGGGTTAATTTGCTTCTGTGCAGGGTAAATACTGGCTGCTTTATTTTTACACTGCAATTTAGATTTCAATTTGAACACACCCCACCCAAATCTAACATTCTCTGCACATGTGAAATCTGCCCCACCTGCAGTGCACATGGTTTTGCCCAACCGTTAACAAATTTGCTGTTGCGATCAGGTCTGAATTAGGCCCTATATTGTTTCAATACATTTCTAATACATTTCAGATGCTGTACTGTGACTTTGGGCCTGATTCAGAGTTGCAAGCAAAGCCAAAAAGCACACAACTGGGCAAACCATGCTGCGCTGCTGGTGGGGCTGATATAACATGTGGAGAGAAAATAAGATTTGGATGGGTTATATTATTTTCCGCGCAGGTTAATACTGGCTGCTTTTGCATGTATCCCACAAACAGAGCCGGTCCTAGGCATAGGCAAACTGTTCAAATGCCTAGGGGCACAAGCAGCTTCTGCTGATTAAAATGATATGTGGCATGCCTATATTCTGTGTGTGACTGCAGCTGTATCTGCATATGAAATTTTGTATTCAGATATAGCCACAGTCGCACACACAATATAGGCATGACGCATACAATTTTAATCAGCAGATGGTGCTTGTGCATCCTTGTCACATATCAATGCAAATAAGATGCATTTGTGGCAAAACAAGGCACCCAACGTTAGCAGAGCTGGACGGGAGCTGCCTGCTGACCCACGCCATGCATCTCCTGCTGCATGGTGTACTGAGGCAATATGTATGAGTACACATCTGTATGCAAGCAGAGGCAGAGGTCACAGCAGCAGTGTGAGTTCTGTGTGCGGGGAAGTTGGTTGTGCAATAATGTCTGGCATATATGTAAGAGGCAGTATGTGTGTCATGTGTGTAAATGCAATAATGTGCAACAAATATGTAAGGAGCACTATGTGTGTTATGTGTATAAGGGCAGTAATTATGGGTGACATGTGTAAAGGGCATTATGTGTGTCATTATGTGCATAAGGGCATTAACAATGTGTGGCCAGGGGCAAACGCAGGATTTAGTGAGGGGGGGTTTCTATGTGTGTGTGTATGTATGTATGTATGTATGTATGTATGTATGTGTGTGTATATATGTATATATATGTCTCGCTCCATCCACCAAGGCCACGTTGCACCACAGACTATCCAGGAGTTGGCGGATGCTTTAGTCCAGGTCTGGGAGGAGATCCCTCAGGAGACCATCCGCCACCTCATCAGGAGCATGCTCAGGCATTGTAGGGAGGTCATACAGGCTCGTGGAGGCCACACACACTACTGAGCCTCATTTTGACTTGTTTTAAGGACATTACATCAAAGTTGGATCAGCCTGTAGTGTGTTTTTCCACTTTAATTTTGAGTGTGACTCCAAATCCAGACCTCCATGGGTTAATACATTTGATTTCCATTGATAATTTTTGTGTGATTTTGTTGTCAGCACATTCAACTATGTAAAGAACAAAGTATTTAATAAGAATATTTCATTCATTCAGATCTAGGATGTGTTATTTTAGTGTTCCCTTTATTTTTTTGAGAAGTGTATAAACAAAGCCAATTCAGCCGGAGCTCATCTATACCAAACAGCAGGCCCCGATGTCCAAATCCAACATGAAATACTCTCATCCAAAAGAGGATCACAAATTGGCACTCGAGAGGCAGTTGAAGATGCAAAAAGCTTGTCTTTGTTGTCAACGCTTCGAGGCGTCCGCCTCCTTGTCAAGATATATCAGTTACTGATGTGTCTTGACAAAGAGGCAAACGCCTCAAAACATTGACAACAAAGACCAGCTTTTGGATCTTCAAATGCCTCTTGAGTGCCAATTTGCGATCCTCTTTTGGATAAGTATATACACATATATATATATATATATATATATATATATATATAATAAGAATTTACTTACCGATAATTCTATTTCTCGTAGTCCGTAGTGGATGCTGGGGACTCCGTCAGGACCATGGGGTTTAGCGGCTCCGCAGGAGACAGGGCACAATAATAAAAGCTTTAGGATCAGGTGGTGTGCACTGGCTCCTCCCCCTATGACCCTCCTCCAAGCCTCAGTTAGGATACTGTGCCCGGACGAGCGTGCATAATAAGGAAGGATATTGAATCCCGGGTAAGACTCATACCAGCCACACCAATCACACCGTACAACCTGTGATCTGAAGCCCAGTTAACAGTATGATAACAACGAAGGAGCCTCTGAAAAGATGGCTCACAACAAGAATAACCCGATTTTTGTAACAATAACTATGTACAAGTATTGCAGACAATCCGCACTTGGGATGGGCGCCCAGCATCCACTACGGACTACGAGAAATAGAATTATCGGTAAGTAAATTCTTATTTTCTCTAACGTCCTAAGTGGATGCTGGGGACTCCGTCAGGACCATGGGGATTATACCAAAGCTCCCAAACGGGCGGGAGAGTGCGGATGACTCTGCAGCACCGAATGAGAGAACTCCAGGTCCTCCTCAGTCAGGGTGTGCCCCTGACCAAGTAGCAGCTCGGCAAAGTTGTAAAGCCGAGACCCCTCGGGCAGCCGCCCAAGATGAGCCCACTTCTTTGTGGAATGGGCTTTTACTGATTTTGGCTGTGGCAAGCCTGCCACAGAATGTGCAAGCTGAATTGTACTACAAATCCAGCGAGCAATCGTCTGCTTAGAAGCAGGAACACCCATCTTGTTGGGTGCATACAGGCTAAACAGCGAGTCAGATTTTCTGACTCCAGTCGTCCTGGAAACATATATTTTCAGGGCCCTGACAACGTCAAGTAACTTGGAGTCCTCCAAGTCCCTAGTAGCCGCAGGTACCACAATAGGTTGGTTCATGTGAAAAACAGAAAACACCTTAAGGAGAAATTGAGGACGAGTCCTCAATTCTGCCCTGTCAGAATAAAAAATTAAGTAAGGGCTTTTATATGATAAAGCCGCCCATTCTGACACACGCCTGGCTGAAGCCAGGGCTAATAGAATCTTCACCTTCCATGTGAAATATTTTAATTCCACAGTGGTGAGTGGATCCAACCAATGTGACTTTAGGAAACTCAAAACAACATTGAGATCCCAAGGTGCCACTGGGGGCACAAAAGGAGGCTGTATATGCAGTACCCCTTTTACAAACGTCTGAACTTCAGGCACTGAAGCCAGTTCTTTCTGGAAGAAATTCGACAGGGTCGAAATTTGAACCTTAATGGACCCTAATTTTAGGCCCATAGACAGTCCTGTTTTCAGGAAATGAAGGAAACGACCCAGTTGGAATTCCTCTGTAGGGACCTTCTTGGCCTCACACCACGCAACATATTTTCGCCCAATGCGGTGAAAATGTTTTGCGATTACATCCTTCCTGGCTTCGACCAGGGTAGGGATGACTTCATCTGGAATGCCCTTTCAGGATCCGGCGTTCAACTGCCATGCCGTCAAACGCAGCCGCGGTAAGTCTTGGAACAGACAAGGCCCCTGCTGGAGCAGGTCCTCTCTTAAAGGTAGAGGCCACGGTTCTTCCGTGAGCATCTCTTGAAGTTCCGGGTACCAAGTCCTTCTTGACCCATCCGGAACCACGAGTATCGTTCTTACTCATCTCCTTCTTATGATTCTCAGTACTTTTGGTATGAGATGCATAGGAGGGAACACATACCCTGACTGGTACACCCACAGTGTTACCAGAGCGTCCACCGCTATTGCCTGAGGGTCCCTTGACCTGGTGCAATATCTGTCTAGTTTTTTGTTCAGGCGGGACGCCATCATGTCCACCTTTGGTTTTTCACAACGGTTTACAATCATGTGGAAGACTTCCCGCTGAAGTCCCCACTCTCCCGGGTGGAGGTTATGCCTGCTGAGGAAGTCTGCTTCCCAGTTTTCCACTCCCGGAATTAACACTGCTGAGAGTGTTATCACATGATTTTTCGCCCAGCGAAGAATCCTTGCAGTTTCTGCCATTTCCCTCCTGCTTCATGTGCCGCCCTGTCTGTTTACGTGGGCGACTGCCGTGATGTTGTCCCACTGGATCAATACCGGCTGACCTTGAAGCAGAGGTCTTGCTAAGCTTAGAGCCTTGTAAATTGCCCTTAGCTCCAGTATATTTATGTGGAGAGAAGTCTCCAGACTTGATCAAACTCCCTGGAAATTTTTTCCTTGTGTGACTGCTCCCCAGCCACTCAGGCTGGCATCCGTGGTCACCAGGACCCAGTCCTGAATGTCGAATCTGCGGCCCTTTCATAGATGAGCACTCTGCAGCCACCGCAGAAGAAAACACCCTTGTCCTTGGAGACAGGGTTATCCGCTGATGCATCTGAAGATGCGATCCGGACCATTTTCCCAGCAGATTCCACTGAAAGGTTCTTGCGTGAAATCTACCGAATGGGATCGCTTTGTAAGAAACCACCATTTTTCACAGGACCCTTGTGCAATGATGCACTGATACTTTTCCTGGTTTTAGGAGGTTCCTGACTAGCTCGGATAATTCCCTGGCCTTCTTCTCCGGGAGAAAACATCCTTTTCTGGACTGTGTCCAGAATCATTCCTAGGAACATTAGACGTGTCGTCGGAAAAGCTGCGATTTTGGAATATTTAGAAACCACTCGTGCTGTCGTAGAACTACTTGAGATAGTGCTACTCCGACCGCCAACTGTTCTCTGGACCTTGCCCTTATCAGGAAAGCGTCCATATTTCTTTTAGGAAGAATCATCATTTCGGCCATTACCATGGTAAAGACCCGGGGTGCCGTGGACAATCCAAACGGCAGCGTCTGAACTGATAGTGACAGTTCTGTACCACGAACCTGAGATACCCTTGGTGAGAAGGGCAAAATTTGGACATGTAGGTAAGCGTCCCTGATATCCAGTGACACCATATCGTCCTGGTTCGCTATCACTGCTCTGAGTGACTCCATCTTGATTTGAACCCTTGTATGTAATTGTTCAAATCTTTTAGATCTCACCGAGCCGTTTGGCTTCAGTACCACAATATAGTGTGGAATAATACCCCTTCCCTTGTTGTAGGAGGGGTACTTTGATTATCACCTGCTGGGAATACAGCCTGTGAATTTTTTCCCAATACTGCCTCCCTGTCGGAGGGAGACGTTGGTAAAGCAGACTTCAGGAACTTGTGAGGGGAAGACGTCTCGAATTTCCAATGTACACCTGGGATACTACGTGTAGGATCCAGGAGTCCACTTGCGAGTGAGCCCACTGCGTGCTGAAACTCTTGAGATGACCCCCCACCGCATCTGAGTCCGCTTGTATGGCCCCAGCGTCATGCTGCGGACTTGGCAGAAGCTGTGGAGGACTTCTGTTCCTGGGAATGGGCTGCCTGCTGCAGTCTTCTTCCCTTTCCTCTAACCCTGGGCAGATATGACTGGCCTTTTGCCCGCCTGCCTTTATGGGTACGAAAGGACTGAGACTGAAAAGACTGTGTCCTTTTCTGCTGAGATGTGACTTGGGGTAACAAAAGTGGATTTTCCAGCTGTTGCCATGGCCACCAGGTCCGATGGACCGCCCCTTTATACGGCAATACTTCCATGTGCCGTCTGGAATCTGCATCACCTGACCACTGTCGTGTCTATAAACATCGTCTGGCAGATATGGACATCACATCTACTCTTGATGCCAGAATGCAAATATCCCTCTGCGCATCTCGCATATATAGAAATGCATCCTTAAAATGCTCTATAGTCAATAAAATATTGTTCCTGTCAAGGGTATCAATATTTTCAGTCAGGAAATCCGACCAAGCCCCCCCAGCGCTGCACATCCAGGCTGAGGCGATTGCTGGTCGTAGTATAACACCAGTATGTGTGTATATACTTTTTTGGATATGTTTCAGCTTCCTATCAGCTGGCTCCTTGAGGGCGGCCGTATCTGGAGACGGTAACGCCACTTGTTTTTATAAGCGTGTGAGCGCCTTATCCACCCTAAGGTGTGTTTCCCAACTCGCCCTCACTTCTGGCGGGAAAGGGTATACCTCCAATAATTTTCTATCGGAGGAAACCCACGTATCATCACACACTTTAATTTATCTGATTCAGGAAAAACTACAAGTAGATTATTCCCACCCTACATAATACCCTTATTTGTGGTACTTGTAGTATCAGAAATATGTAACACCTCCTTCATTGCCCTTAACATGTAACGTGTGGCCCTAAAGGAAAATACGTTTGTTTCTTCACCGTCGACACTGAAGTCAGTGTCCGTGTCTGTGTCTGTGTCGACCAACTGAGGTAAATGGGCGTTTTTACAAGCCCCTGACGGTGTCTGAGACGCCTGGACAGGTACTAATTTGTTTGCCGGCCGTCTCATGTCGTCAACCGACCTTGCATCGTGTTGACATTATCACGTAATTCCTAAATAAGCCATCCATTCCGGTGTCGACTCCCTAGAGAGTGACATCACCAATACAGGCAATTTGCTCCGCCTCCTCACCAACATCGTCCTCCTACATGTCGACACACACGTACCGACACACAGCACACACACAGGGAATGCTCTGATAGAGGACAGGACCCCACTAGCCCTTTGGGGAGACAGAGGGAGAGTTTGCCAGCACACACCAAAAACGCTATAATTATACAGGGACAACCCCTTATACAAGTGTTTTCCCTTATAGCATTTTCACATATGTAATCATATCGCCAAATAAGTGCCCCCCCTCTCTGTTTTAACCCTGTTTCTGTACTGCAGTGCAGGGGAGAGCCTGGGAGCCTTCCTCACAGCAGAGCTGAGCAGAGCTGAGCAGGAAAATGGCGCCGTGTGCTGAGGAGAATAGGCCCCGCCCCCCGGAGTTTGTGAGATCTGGCAGGGGTTAAATACATCCATATAGCCTCAAGGGCTATATGTGATGTATTTTAGCCATAAAAAAGGTATAATACATTGCTGCCCAGGGCGCCCCCCCCAGCGCCCTGCACCCTCAGTGACCGCTGGTATGAAGTGTGCTGACAACAATGGCGCACAGCTGCAGTGCTGTGCGCTACCTTATGAAGACTGAAAGTCTTCTGCCGCCTGTTTCTGGACCTCTGGACCTCTTCAACTTCGGCATCTGCAAGGGGGGTCGGCGGCACGGCTCCGGGACGAACCCCAGGGTGAGACCTGTGTTCCGACTCCCTCTGGAGCTAATGGTGTCCAGTAGCCTAAGAAGCAAATCCATCCTGCACGCAGGTGAGTTTACTTCTCTCCCCTAAATCCCTCGTAGCAGTGAGCCTGTTGCCAGCAGGACTCACTGAAAATAAAAAACCTAACTTAAACTTTTATTCTAAGCAGCTCAGGAGAGCCACCTAGATTGCACCCTTCTCGGCCGGGCACAAGAATCTAACTGAGGCTTGGAGGAGGGTCATAGGGGGAGGAGCCAGTGCACACCACCTGATCCTAAAGCTTTTATTATTGTGCCCTGTCTCCTGCGGAGCCGCTAAACCCCATGGTCCTGACGGAGTCCCCAGCATCCACTTAGGACGTTAGAGAAATATATATATATACAGGTTGAGTATCCCTTATCCAAAGTGCTTGGGACCAGACGTATTTCGGATATCGGATTTTTCCGTATTTTGGAATATCTGCATACCATAATGAGATATCATGGTGATGGGACCTAAATCAAAGCACAGAATGTATTTATGTTACATATACACCTTATACACACAGCCTGAAGGCAATTTTAACCAATATTTTTTATAACTTTGTGCATTAAACAAAGTGTGTGTACATTCACACAATTCTTTTGTTTCATATACACCTTATACACACAGCCTGAAGGTCATTTAATACAATATTTTTAATAGCTTTGTGTATTAAACAAAGTTTGTGTACATCGAGCCATCAGAAAACAAAGGTTTCACTATCTCACTCTCACTCAAAAAAGTCCGTATTTCGGAATATTCCGTATTTCGGAATATTTGGATATGGGATACTCAACCTATATGTATGTATGTATATATATATATATATATATATATATATACATTCATACATATATACACACACACAAGCACATACACACAAACACACTTACATACATAATGGCAAATATATAAATACTCACAGTTGTATGCATACTGTATTAACCACCAGCGGCTGGGAGCATAGGGGCATCAGTGTAAGGACGGAGGGAGCTGCTGCGGCTGAACATACACAAGAGAGCTACTGTACATACAGTAGCTCTCTGTTGCTGCAGCAGTGCAGCAGCTTCACGTCTCAAAAATAGAAAATTTGGCTCATCGGGGGGGGGGGGGGAGGGTTCCAGGTACTCAGAAGCCCCCCCCCCCCCCCCCCCCCTGCGTGTGCCACTGGTGGCATATGTGTGTAAGGGGCATTATGTGTAAAAGGGCATTAATAAAGGATGGTACAATGTATAAGGTGCATTATGTTTACAAGGATATTGATAATGTGTGTCATATGTGTGTGTCATATGTGTAAGGGTCATTACTGTGTGGCATAATGTGAATAAAGGCATTACTAATGTGTAGCATAATGTGTATAAGGTGCTCTACTGTGTGGCGTAACATATAGAAATGACACTACTGTGTGCTCTAATGTGAATAAAGAGCAATGTGGTGTAATGTGACTAAGGAGCAATTCAGTGTGATGTAATGTGAAAAAGGGACACTTCTGTGAGGAGTAACGTATATAAGGTAAAGTGGTACTACTGTGTGATGTAACATGAATAAGGGACACTATCGCATGATATAATGTGAATAAAGTGACACTAATGTGCGGCATAATTTGAATTGAGTGGTACTATTGTGTGGCCATGTTCCTTCGCAGCAAAAACACGCCCCTTTTTGAGCTGTGTGCTGAATGTGCGCACTGTTCCTATTTAAAATATAGGAGCACCAAAATGAGGACTGCTATGAGTGACTGGTGCAGGTTCAGAGGCGGAACTAGCAGCAGTGCTAGGGGGCACCAGCCAAAATTTTGCCTAGGGCGTCATATTGGTTAACGCCAGCTCTGCCCACAAATGCTGGACAGCTTTAAACATTGCAATTTAGATTTCAGTTTGAAAACACCCCACCCAAATCTAACTCTCTCTGCACATGTTTTATCAGCCCTATCTGCAGTGCAACATGGCTTTGCTCAGTTGTATGTTTTTTATTTGGCATTGTTTGCAACTCTGACTCAGGCCCTTTGTGCCTACACACCATGGGGTGCATGCTCCATGCAGGTTTTTAGGGAATTTTGTACATGTGCAGCAACAAAATATCACCAATGAACATTGGCATTGCATGTGCCTCTAAGTCTATGTTGTGCAACCTGAGGGCTGAAACCCAAACTAGGGTGTACATATTTACAGCATACTTATGAAGTGGAATACAAATGTGCTCACTGGGCACTGACAGGGATGCTCCAGGGACTAGCTACAGACAGGTAGGTTATGGGTGATGCCGAGCACTTCTAGAAAACAATTTGAGGCAGATGCGGAATCACCATTGGAGCAGCAGGTGCATTGCATGGGGTTCCTGAGGACTAAGGGGCCCACTGCTGCTCAGACCAGCAATGAGTTATCCACTGGCACCCCGCAGACCATTTTGAGCAGTGGTAGATGAATGGGTCAGTGCAGAGAGAAGAGTGGGCCCACAGCCAGAGGGACCTGCCCCTTACCTTAGGTAGGCAGGTCTGACCTTGTGTGTGCCGGACTGATAGAGGCGTCCTGCCACCTATCAGCGCTGATGATCACATCCACATAATGCCTCTAATTAACAGACAGCTGTACCTTTATTCTGATTCACTGCTGTCTGTGAACTAAAGACAGCTCACAACCAGAGTCTGCCTGACCGAGTGCCAAACTAAGGAAAGCACAAGGGGCCCATCGCAGACGGAGCAGACCACACCAAGGTACATGCCCCCTGTTCTCTACATCACACAGAACATTGTGCTTGTACCATTGTCACCCACTGTCTCCCACTGTCATCCTCTGCCTCAGCCTGTATTCCGCTGTCACCCTCTGACCCCCCTAGTCTTTTGTTGTCACCCTATGCCTCCCAATGTCAACCTCGCCTCTCCCTGTTACCCAGTAGTGAATTTCCCATTAGACACGTGCCTAGGGGCGGCACTTGTTGGGATGGCGACATTTGGATCCATGTGTTGGTATTTTCAGACCGAAATGTACCAGTAACTGCAAAAGATATGCACTGTAGTGTACCATATACCATCATGAATGGAGCGTAAATGGGTAAGACATGCCCATACTTCCCAGGGCAGCTGTCCTACTTGGCAAATATGTATTCATAATTAAATATTTAAAAAAAATGTCAGTTTTTTTTATTATTCTATTAATTTGGCTTTCATCAACTGAGGGCTCATAACCGAGGCACCAACAGGCTAAAAGCTTTGACTGTTCCCAAGATGCACAGCGCCGCCTCCTCTATAACCCCGCCTCCGTGCACAGGAGCTCAGTTTTGTTAACCAGTCGGGACGCCCAAGAAGGTCCAACTGACCGAGTAGAATGGGCTTTGATGGTAGCAGGAGCTGGAAGATCAGCCTGTACATAAGCATGTGCAATCACCATTCTAATCCATCTGGCCAAGGTCTGCTTATTAGCAGGCTAGCCACGTTTGTGAAAACCAAAGAGGACAAAGTGGGAATCAGATCTCCTAAGAGAAGTTGTTCTCTTCACATAAGAGAGCCCGTACCACATCCAAAGACCACTCTATGGAAGATAAACCTGGAGAGGTAAATGCCGGAACCACATTTTCCTGGTTAAGGTGGAAAGACGACACCACCTTAGGAAAATAACCAGGACAAGTTCTAAGAACCGCCCGGTCACGTTGAAAAATCAAAAAAGGGAGACCTACAGGACAAGGCACCCTAGTCTGAAAACCGTCTAGCAGAGGCAATAGCCAGCAAGAACAAGACCTTAATAGTAAGCCACTTAAGGTCCACAGACTCAAGAGGTTCAAACAGAAACTCTTGTAAGGCGTCCAGAACAACCGACAAATCCCAAGGAGTCACAGGCGGGAAAAAGGGAGGTTGAATCCAAAAAACACCCTGAGTGAATGTATGAACATCAGGCAGAGTAGCAATTTTTTTCTGAAACTATACCAACAAGGACGGAATATGAACTTTGAGGGAGGCCAGACAAAGGCCTAAGTCCAGGCCCTGTTGCAAGAAAGCCAACAGCTTGGCCGTACTAAACTTGTAAGCGTCATGATTGTTAGATGCGCACCAAGCAAAGTAAGAATTCCAGAACCTTTGATAAATCTGAGCAGAAGCCGGTTTACGGGCCTTCAACATAGTTTGAATGACCTCCTCAGAAAATCCTTTGGCCCTCAGAACTGAAGCTTTAAGAGCCATGCCGTCAAAGCCAGCCGGGCCAAATCCTGGTATACACAAGGGTCCTGAACGAGAAGGTCGGGACGTTGCGGAAGTAGAAGAGGATGCTCTAACGAGAGACCCTGTAGGTCGGAGAACCAATCCCGTCTGGGCCACGCTGGAGCGATCAGAAGTAGGATTCCTCCTTCTTGCTTGAACTTCCTTATTACTCTGGGCATGAGTGACACCGGAGGTGCTTTCTCCAAATAAACATTCTTGTTTTGTTAATCATTTGTTATTAAAAGTGCTACATAGATAGTTATTAACCTATGTGTTACAACTATTCTTTGCCATAAAGAAATCTATATTTAAATCATCTTGTCATACTGTCATTATAGAGACATTACACAGCAGATTTATTAGGATCCTATAAGGTTCAATGTACTAGGGGGGGTCATTCCGAGTTGATTGTAGCTGTGCTAAATTTAGCACAGCTACGATCAGGCACTCAGACATGCGGGGAGACGCCCAGCACAGGGCTAGTCCGCCCCGCATGTCAGTGCCGCCCCCTCCCCGCAGAAATGCAAAAGCATGGCACAGCGGCGATGCTTTTGCATTTGAGGAGTAACTCCCGGCCAGCACAGCTCCTGCGGCTGGCCGGGAGAACCTCTTCACTGCCAGTGTCGCAGCGGCTACGTGTGACGTCACGCAGCCGCCATGGGCCGCCCCCCCCCAAAGCTCCAGCCACGCCTGCGTTGGCCGGACCGCGCCCCATCAACGGCTGCTTAACGCCGCCGTCCAGCCTCCTCCCGCCCAGCGACCGCCTCTGCCTGTCAATCAGGTAGAGGCGATCGCTAGGCAACGATGGCCTTCGGCCGTCTGGCATGAGACGGCGCACTGCGGCGCTGGAGCATGCGCAGTTCTGACCTGATCGCATCGATAAACTGCACCGAGCGATCGGGTCGGAATGGCCCGTTATATCATTTAAAGAGGTTATTGTTGGACAATGTTTATTAATGCTGGTAGATTTTATTTGAAACAAAGACTATGGAGTATTTGACATTTAGCATTACATACGGCTCTCGTCTGTACATTTGTCCTTACTTTGGGGGATGCTGCAGAACTGAACATATACCAGTTTGCTTAGTGGACCTTGCATGAATTTGGCGCATGCTCAGAAAAAGAGCACACACAAAAGCAAAAAACAGGATTTTGATACCTACCGGTAAATCCTTTTCTCCTAGTCCGTAGAGGATGCTGGGGTCCACTTCATGATCATGGGGTATAGACGGTTCCGCAGGAGCCATGGGCACTCTTAAGACTTTTCAATGGGTGTGAACTGGCTCCTCCCTCTATGCCCTTCCTCCAGACCTCAGTTATAGGAACTGTGCCCAGGAAGACAGACATTTCGAGGAAAGGATTTACTTTAAACTAGTGGTGAGATACATACCAGCTCACACCTCAACCATGCCGCACAACATGGCATTCAACAGAACACACGCCAACAGGCATGAACCAATTACAGCAACATGCTGAAACTAATATAACACAACTTGTGTAACTCTAATAACAAAACTGCAGGTAAAGTATGCACTGGGACGGGCGCCCAGCATCCTCTACGGAGTAGGAGAAAAGGATTTACCGGTAGGTATCAAAATCCTGTTTTCTCATACGTCCTGGAGGATGCTGGGGTCCACTTCATGACCATGGGGTTTATACCAAAGCTCCAGTACGGGCGGAAGAGTGCGGATGACCCTGCAGCACCGATTGACCGAACTTGAGGTCCTCATCGGCCAAGGTGTCAAACTTGTAGAATTTTGCAAATGTGTTTGACCCTGACCAAGTAGCTGCTCGGCAAAGTTGTAATGCCGAGACCCCCCGGCAGCACCCAGGAGGAGCCCACCTTCCTAGTAGAATGGGCCTTCACCAACATCGGTAACGGCAATACAGCCGTAGAATGAGCTTGCTGAATCGTACCTCTGATCCAGCACGCAATAGTCTGCTTGGAAGCAGGACACCCAATCTTGTTGGGAGCATACAGGACAAACAAAACCTCTGTTTTCCGTATTCGAGCTGTTATAGCGACATAAATCTTCAAAGCTCTAACCACATCTAGAGACTTTGACTCAGCGAACGTGTCAGTAGCAACTGGCACCACAATAGGTTGGTTTATGTGGAAAGAGGAAACCACCTTTGGAAGAAAATGTTGCTGAGTTCTCAACTCTGCCCTATCTTCATGGAAGATCAGGTAAGGGCTCTTGTGGGACAAGGCCCCCAATTCAGACACCCGCCTTGCGGATGCCAACGCCAAAAGCATCACCACTTTCCAAGTGAGAAACTTCAACTCTATTTCTTGTAGAGGCTCAAATCAACCAGACTGAAGGAACTGCAACACCACATTAAGGTCCCATGGTGCCACTGGAGGCACAAATGAAGGCTGGATGTGCAGGTCCTCTCAAGGAGGAAGAGGCAGAGGATCTTCTATGAGCAACTCCTGAAGATCTGGATACCAAGCCCTCCTTGGCCAGTCTGGGGCAATGAAGATTGCTCAAACTCTTGTTCTTATTATTATTTTGAGAACTTTTGGAATCAGTGGAAGTGAAGGGGAAAACATATACTGACTGAAACACCCACTGGGTCACCAGTGTATCCACTGCTATTGCTCGAGGGTCTCTCGACCTGGAACAATATCTCTGAAGCTTCTTGTTTAGACGAGATGCCATCATGTCTACTTGAGGAACTCCCCAAAGACTCGTCACCTCTGCGAAGACTTCTTGGTGGAGGCCCCACTCTCCTGGATGGAGATCGTGTCTGCTGAGGAAGTCTTCTTCGCAGTTATCCACTCCCGGAATGAAAAATTGCTGACAGAGCTCTAACATGTCTTTCTGCCCAGAGGAGAATCCTTGTCACCTCTGCCATTGCTGCTCTGATTTTCGTTCCGCCTTGCCTGTTTATGTACGCGACTGCTGTCACATTGTCCGACTGGATCTGCACGGGATCTTGAAGAAGATGTACCGCTTGTAGAAGGCCGTTGTAAATGGCTCTCAATTCCAGAACGTTTATGTGAAGGCAGGCTTCCTGACTTGACCATTTTCCTTGGAAGCTTTCCCCCTGTGTGACAGCTCTCCAGCCTCGGAGACTTGCATCCGTGGCTATTAGGACCCAGTCGTGTATCCCAAACCTGCGTCCCTCTAGTAGGTGAGAACTGTGTAGCCACCACAGGAGCGAAATCCTGGCTTTGAGGGACAGGATTATTTTCCGGTGTATGTGTAGGTGGCATCCGGACCACTTGTCCAATAGGTCCCACTGGAATACTCTGGCATGAAATCGGCCAAACTGTATGGCCTCGTAGGCCGCTACCATTTTCCCCAACAACCGAATGCATTGATAGATCGACACTCTTGTTGGTTTCAATATTTGTTTGACCATTTTCTGGATTTCCAGAGCCTTTTCCACTGCAAGAAATACTCTCCGTACTTCTGTGTCCAGAATCATCCCTAAAAAGGACAATCTTGTCGTCGGTTCCAACTGCGACTTTGGAAAATTCATGATCCAACCATGTTGTTGGAGTATTGACAGGGAGAGTGCGATGTTCTGCACCAACTGTTCCCTGGATCTCGCTTTTATCAGGAGATCGTCCAGATAAGGAATTATATTGACTCCTTTTTAACGAAGGAGGACCATCATCTCCGCCATCACCTTGGTGAATACCCTCGGTGCCATGGAGAGTCCGAACGGCAACGTCTGAAACTGGTAATGGCAATCCTGTAC
Organism: Pseudophryne corroboree; assembly: GCF_028390025.1. Lineage (NCBI taxonomy): Eukaryota > Metazoa > Chordata > Amphibia > Anura > Myobatrachidae > Pseudophryne > Pseudophryne corroboree. Next base: position 497,180,176 of record NC_086449.1, on the reverse strand, counting down.
TGCGAATCTGATAAGCTTGGTGAGGAGGATAAATGGGAACATGCAAGTAAGCATCTTTTATGTCTACTGACACCATGAAGTCCCCCTCTTCCAGACTGGAAATCACTACCCTTAGGGATTCCATCTTGAACTTGAACCTTTTCAGGTAGAGATTCAGATTTTTCAGGTTTAAAATCAGTCTGACCGAGCCAACCGGCTTCGGAACTACGAAGAGGCTTGAATAAAAAACCTTCTCCTTACTGTGCCAAGGGTACCAGGACAATGACCTGATCCTGACATAATTTTTGAATTGCCGTTGATACTGCCTCTTCCCGGAAGAGAAGCTGGCAAGGTCGATTTGAAAAATCGGCATGGGGGGACGTCTTGAAACTCTAGTTTGTACCCATGGGACACTATTTGTAAGACCCATTGGTCCAGGCCAGATTGAATCCAGATTTGGCTGAAAAGTTTCAGACGTGCTCCCACCCGAGCGGACTCCCGCAAGGGAGCCCCAGCGTTATGCTGCAGATTTGGCAGAAGCAGGGGTGGACTTCTGCTCCTGCGATCCGGGAGACGCTGTGGATTTCTTTCCTTTTCCCCTTCCCCTACCTGCAAAAAAAGGGGAGACCTTTGGCCTTTTTGTATTTGTTGGGCCGAAAGGACTGTATGTGAGAGTGATGTGTCTTTTTCGCCGGTGTAGGAGCATAAGGCAAGAATGTCGACTTAACTGCGGTAGCCGCCGAGACTAACGCATCCAGCCCATCACCAAACAAGGCCTCACCTTTATACGGGAGAGCCTCCATATTTTATTTTGGAATCTGCATCAGCATTCCACTGGCGAATCCACAACACCCTCCGAGCCGATACTGCCATGGTAGCGGTTCTTGATCCCAAGAAACCAATATAATTCATGGATTCTAGTACGTACGCAGCAGCGTCTTTGATATGACCTAACGTTAGGAGTATCTCGTCTCCATCTATTGTGTCAATGTCTAATGACAAGTTTTCTGACCACTTTTCAATAGCACTACTCACCCACTCACAGACAATGGTAGGCCTGAGTAGTGTCCCATTGGCCACATCAATAAATCACCTCACTCACTTGCGGTCTGTCGGCTCCTTAAGTGAAGCCATTCCAGGCGCAGGGAGAAACACCTTTTCTCTTTTATGACAGGGCCCTGTCTAAAATGCGGGGTGACTCACACCTTTTTTGGAAAAAGGTAAGCTGCCTGAATTCCTTTTGGGAATCTGAAATTTCTTTTCAGGTTAAATCAGACCTGAGGTGGAGGGAAAATTACATTACTTCTTTACTAAAGTAAACCCTCTCCTTGTGTTAAAAGAGGGGTCTTCGTAACTTCTAACACCTCCTTTATAACTAAAACATGTTTTGAATGCGTTTTTGCTAACTTAGGACCTATTCCCCTGGAATCACTAGTATCGACACAGGAATCAGAGTCCGTGTCGGTATCAGTTTGTACTACTTGTGCAAATTTGTATGTGACCCAGAAAGGTCCATGTCGATGAAAGGCAGAACTATTAAAAATCACATCTTCAACAGATTATTTTCATTTTCTGTAAGAAATTCAGTCCAACCTCTTACTGATATGATTCACACTATCATGTAACCTTTCACCCAGTCAGGCTCTTGGTGTCACATTACACCTCTGTGTCACTAACATGTCTCCACAGAGTTCCCTGCCACAGACATGTCACACACGTGCAGAACCACACCACAGACACTCCGGGATTTATAGGGGACAGACCCACAGTAAAATCTGTCAGAGGGACACAGATAGGATTTGCCAGCTCACAACCCAGTGCCAGTAACACAATGTTTGTGAACACAAAATGCCCACTGACATTCAGCGCTCTTATAATGTTATTCACACAATTATATAGCACCAAATTCACTGTGCTCCCCCCCCCCCCCCCGTTTTGCACCCTGCAGTAGTGGAGGAGGACCAGCATTGTCTCTGCAGCCTGAGGAGAGAGAGAAAAATAAGATTTTAAACCTACCGGTAAATCTTTTTCTCGTAGTCCGTAGAGGATGCTGGGGACTCCGTAAGGATCATGGGGATAGACGGGCTCCACAGGAGACATGGGCACTTTAAGAAAGACTTTAGGTCTGGGTGTGCACTGGCTCCTCCCTCTATGCCCCTCCTCTAGACCTCAGTTAGAGAAACTGTGCCCAGAGGAGATGGACAGTATGAGGAAAGGATTTTTGTTAATCCAAGGGCAAGATTCATACCAGCCACACCAATCACACCGTATAACTTGTGTATCTATTAAACAGTTAACAGTATGAAAAAACAACGTAGCATCAGTCCAACCTGATGAAACTATAACATAACCCTTATGTAAGCAAAACTATATACAAGTCTCGCAGAAGTAGTCCGCACTTGGGACGGGCGCCCAGCATCCTCTACGGACTACGAGAAAAAGATTTACCAGTAGGTTTAAAATCTTATTTTCTCTAACGTCCTAGAGGATGCTGGGGACTCCGTAAGGACCATGGGGATTATACCAAAGCTCCCAAACGGGCGGGAGAGTGCGGATGACTCTGCAGCACCGAATGAGCAAACCTTAGGTCCTCCTCAGCCAGGGTATCAAACTTATAGAACTTTGCAAAGGTGTTTGAACCCGACCAAGTAGCAGCTCGGCACAGTTGTAGTGCCGAGACCCCTCGGGCAGCCGCCCAAGATGAGCCCACCTTCCTAGTGGAATGGGCCTTGACCGATTTTGGTAACGGCAATCCAGCCGTAGATTGCGCCTGCTGAATTGTATTACAGATCCAGCGAACAATAGTCTGCTTTGAAGCAGGGCCGCCAACCTTGTTGGCTGCATATAGGACAAACAGTGCTTCTGTTTTCCTGACTCTAGCCGTTCTGGCCACATAAATTTTCAAAGCCCTGACTACATCAAGGGACTCGGAATCCTCCAAATCTTGTGTAGCCACAGGCACCACAATAGGTTGGTTCATATGAAAAGATGACACCACCTTAGGCAAGAATTGAGGACGGGTCCGCAATTCCACTCTATCCATATGGAAAACCAGATAGGGGCTTTTATGAGACAAAGCCGCCAATTCCGACACTCACCTAGCCGAAGCCAAGGCTAATAACATGATCACCTTCCAAGTGAGATATTTTAACTCCACCGTTTGAAGTGGTTCAAACCAGTGCGACTTAAGGAAACTCAACACCACGTTAAGGTCCCAAGGCGCCACCGGAGGTATAAAAGGAGGCTGAATATGCAGCACTCCCTTCACAAAAGTCTGTACTTCTGGGAGAGAAGCCAATTCTCTTTGAAAGAAAATGGATAAGGCCGAAATCTGAACCTTAATGGAGCCTAATTTTAGGCCCAAATTCACTCCAGTCTGTAGGAAGTGAAGGAAACGGCCCAGATGGAATTCTTCCGTAGGAGCATTCCTGGCCTCACACCAAGAAACATATTTTCGCCATATACGGTGATAATGTTTAGCTGTCACGTCCTTCCTAGCCTTTATCAGAGTAGGAATGATCTCATCCGGAATTCCCTTTTCCACTAGGATCCGGCGTTCAACCGCCATGCCGTCAAACGCAGCCGCGGTAAGTCTTGAAACAGACATGGTCCCTGTTGTAACAGGTCCTGTCGTAGAGGAAGAGGCCACGGATCTTCTGTGAGCATTTCCAGCAGATCCGGATACCAAGTCCTTCGTGGCCAATCTGGAACAATGAGAATTGTTCTCACTCCTCTTTTTCTTATAATTCTCAACACCTTGGGTATGAGAGGAAGAGGAGGAAACACATAGACCGACTGGAACACCCACGGTGTCACCAGGGCGTCTACAGCTACCACCTGAGGGTCTTTTGATCTGGCGCAATACCTCTGTAGCTTTTTGTTGAGGCGGGATGCCATCATGTCTATCTGGGGCAGTCCCCACTGACTTGCAATCTGTGCGAAAACTTCCCGATGAAGTCCCCACTCCCCTGGATGCAGGTCATGTCTGCTGAGGAAGTCTGCTTCCCAGTTGTCCACTCCCGGAATGAACACTGCTGATAGTGCGCTTACATGATTTTCCGCCCAGCGAAGAATCTTGGTGGCTTCCGCCATTGCCAGTCTGCTCCTTGTGCCGCCTTGGCGGTTTACATGAGCCACTGCGGTGATGTTGTCTGACTGGATCAGAACTGGTTGGTCGCGAAGAAAGTTCTCCGCTTGACGTAGGGCATTGTATATGGCCCTCAGTTCCAGGATGTTGATGTGAAGACAAGTCTCTTGACTTGTCCAAAGTCCTTGGAAGTTTCTTCCCTGTGTGACTGCTCCCCACCCTCTGAGGCTCGCGTCCGTGGTCACCAGGATCCAATCCTGAATGCCGAACCTGCGTCCTTCCAAAAGGTGAGCACTCTGCAGCCACCACAGGAGAGATACCCTGGCCCTGGGGGACAGGGTGATCAGCTGATGAATTTGTAGATGTGACCCGGACCACTTGTCCAATAGGTCCCACTGGAAAGTCCTTGCATGGAACCTGCCGAAGAGAATGGCTTCGTTTGTTGCCACCATTTTTCCCAGGACTTGAGTGCAATGATGCACAGACACTTGTTTTGGCTTCAATAGGTTCTTGACTAGAGTCCTGAGCTCCTGAGCTTTTTCTATCGAGAGAAAAAACCTTTTCTGGTCTGTGTCCAGAATCATGCCCAAGAAGGTCAGACGAGTCGTAGGAACCAGCTGTGACTTCGGGATATTGAGAATCCAGCCGTGTTGCTGTAACACCTTCAATGAAAGTGACACGCTGTTCAGTACCTTCTCTCGTGATCTCGCTTTTATGAGGAGATCGTCCAAGTATGGGATAATTGTGACACCCTGCTTGCGCAGGAGCACCATCATTTCCGCCATTACCTTGGTGAAAATCCTCGGGGCCGTGGAAAGCCCAAACGGCAACGTCTGAAATTGGTAATGACAATCCTGTACCGCAAATCTCAGGTACGCCTGGTGAGGTGGATAAATGGGGACATGAAGGTAAGCATCCTTTATGTCCAGAGATACCATAAAATCCCCCCCTTCCAGGCTGGCGATGACCACTCTGAGCGATTCCATCTTGAACTTGAACCGTTTTAAGTATAGGTTCAGGGATTTTAAATTCAATATGGGTCTGACCTAACCGTCCGGTTTCGGAACTACAAACAGGGTTGAGTAGTATCCCTTCCCTCTCTGAAGCAGGGGAACTTCGACCACCACTTGTTGAAGACACAATATGTGAATAGCATTTAACACTATCTCCCTTTCTAGGGGAGAAGTCGGTAGAGCCGAATTGAAAAACCGGCGAGGAGGCACCTCTTCGAATTCTAGCTTGTATCCCTGAGAAACAATTTCTATTGCCCAGGGATCCACCTGTGACTGAACCCAGATGTGGTTGAAAAGTCGAAGACGTGCCCCCACTGGGGCGGACTCCCTCAGCGGAGCCCCAGCGTCATGTGGTGGATTTTGCAGAGGCCGGGGAGGACTTCTGTTCCTGGGAACTAGCTGTGCTGTGCAGCTTTTTACCTCTGCCCTTACCTCTGGCAAGAAAGGACGATCCACGTACTCTTTTGCTTTTATTTGAACGAAAGGACTGCATTTGATAATGTAGCGCTTTCTTAGGTTGTGAGGGAACATAAGGCAAAAAATTCGATTTCCCTGCCGTAACTGTGGAGACCAGGTCCGAGAGACCTTCTCCAAACAATTCCTCAACCTTGTAAGGTAAAACCTCCGTATGTCTTTTTGAGTCGGCATCACCTGTCCACTGTCGGGTCCAGAGGACTCGTCTAGCAGAGATTGACGTAGCGTTTATTCTGGAACCCAGTAAACTAATGTCTCTTTGAGCATCTCTCATATATAAGACAGCATCCTTTATATGGCCTAGGGCAGGCATGTCCAAACTGCGGCCCTCCAGCTGTTGAGAAACTACACATCCCAGCATGCCCTGACACAGCTTTAGCATTCTCTGACAGCAAAACTGTGTCAGGGCATGCTGGGATATGTAGTTTCACAACAGCTGGAGGGCCGCAGTTTGGACATGCCTGGCCTAGGGTCAATAAAATGGTATCCTTATCTAAGGTCTCAATCTCCGCCGATAAGCAATCTGTCCATGCTGCTACCGCGCTACAAATCCAGGCCGACGCAATTGCCGGTCTGAGTAATGTAAAACAAAAGAAACGGCTGCGCAGTGTACCAGGGAAAGAATGAGAGCCGACGTTAAAAAATATTTAATTTATTAACCATAAACACTAAATAAAAACAAACTATTAAAATAACAGTCGAATATAATAGATGGTAATGAATGTATATTATTTTATATAGTTAAGTACACCTTGATTGGTACTAATGTGGTAGGTATCGTGGTAAATTGAAGCAACTTGTATAAATAGCTTGGTGAAAGTCCGCAGTCACTCACATGGATTGTAACTTTATAATGGCGCTTGTAAATACCAAACGGCAGAGCGGTCCCTGTCACACGCCATAGGTGGCGTTCACCGCGCTTACCCCTGCGTGCCTGCTGGGCTGTGTTGCGGCCTCCGCCTTCGTTGGTCCACGGGCTCCGGCGCCTGGCTGGCGCGGCTCCCGGCGGTTCTCCGGGGCAGGGGCGCCGCCATGACACCCGGCATCATGTGGGCGGGGAGCAGGTGACATCATCAGACTGTTCCGCCAATCCAGCGGAGGCGGGAGATTCAAAGGCAGACGCCGGGCAGCGCCTCGGCGCCTGAGTAGCGTCTTTTCCCCTGAAGTGGATGCCAGCGCTTCTGTCCTCGGCGGATCTCTCTGCAGCATACCCCAGTGTCTCCGGAATTTCCAGGTGTCAGTTGTTGCACAGCTTCCAGCGTTCCCAGCCGTTGCTGGGTTCCACTGCGCTCTAGTCACCAGTGCTTCTTGGAGTCAGCGTGGGCTGCAGGTTAAACCTCGCTCTCAAGCTATACAAGTCCTCAGTGTCTTTAACCCTCGCTTTCAAGCTATACAAGTCCTCAGTGTCTTTAACCCTCGCTCTCAAGTTATACAAGTCCTCAGTGTCTTTAACCCTCGCTCTCAAGTTATACAAGTCCTCAGTGTCTTTAACCTTTGCTCTCAAGTTATACAAGTCCTCAGTGTCTTTAACCCTCGCTCTCAAGGTATACAAGTCTTCAGTGTCTTTAACCCTCGCTTTCAAGTTCTTCAAATTATCAGTGTCTTTAACCACCGCTCTCAAGTTCTTCAAATCATCAGTGGGGTATATTTACTAAGGTCCCGATTTTGACCGAGATGCCGTTTTTTTCTTCAAAGTGTCATGTCGGGAATTTACTAAGCAAAAATCTCGGCAGTGATGAGGGCATTCGTAATATTTTGGAAGTCCTAGGAAAAAATTACGAATCAATACACCATCGGTCAAATACGCCTGCAATTTGGTAGAAATCGGTAATTTACTAAAAAGTGCAAATCACAAACACTGCCGACAATAGCCAAACACTGGCGTGCTGAAATACAATTCGTGAAAAAGTGCTAAAAAAAAACAGACCTGCTTTTTTATCCCGTGTTTGGATAGGCATACACGGATCCATGAGATCCGTGCATGTTTATCAGTGGGAAGGGGATGGGAAAGTGTTTTTTTAAGGAAAAAAATTGCGTGGGGTCCCCCCTCCTAAGCAAAACCAGCCTCGGGCTCTTTGAGCCGGTCCTGGTTGCAAAAATATGGGGGGGGAAATGATAGGGGTTCCCCCATATTTAAACAACCAGCACCGGGCTCTGCACCTGGTCCTGGTTCCAAAAATACGGGGGACAAAAAGCGTAGGGGTCCCCCGTATTTCTGAAACCAGCACCGGGCTCCACTAGCCAGATACATAATACCACAGCCGGGGGACACTTTTATATAGGTCCCGGCGGCCCTGGCATTACATAACCAACTAGTCACCCCTGGCCGGGGTACCCTGGAGGAATGGGGACCCCTTCAATCAAGGGGTCCCCCCCTCCAGCCACCCAAGGGCCAGGGGTGAAGCCCGAGGCTGTCCCCCCCATCCAAGGGCTGCGGATGGGAGGCTGATAGCCGTTTTGTAAAAAAATGAATATTGTTTTTAGTAGCAGTACTACAAGTCCCAGCAAGCCTCCCCCGCAAGCTGGTACTTGGAGAACCACAAGTACCAGCATGCGGAGGAACACCGGGCCCGCTGGTACCTGTAGTACTACTAAAAAATACCCCAATAAAAACATAAGACACACACCTTGAAAGTAAAACTTTAATGCATACATCCACACCTCCATATACACATACTTACCTATGTTCACACGAGGGTCGGTCCTCTTCTCCATGTAGAATCCATGGTGTACCTGTTGAAAAAATTATACTCACAAAATCCAGTGCAGAAGGCTCTTCTTGTAATCCATTTGTAATCCAGGTACTTGGCAAAAAAAAAAAAAAAAACGGATACCCGACCTCGCACTGAAAGGGGCCCCATGTTTTCACATGGGACCCCTTTCCCCGAATGCCAGAAACCCCCTCTGACTTATATCTAAGAGGGTTCCATCAGCCAATCAGGGAGCCCCACATTGTGGCTGTGTGCTCCTGTACTGTATGACAGGCAGCACACGGCAGTGTTACAATGTAGCGCCTATGCGCTCCATTGTAACCAATGGTGGGAACTTTGTGGTCAGCGGTTGTCCGAAAGTAACCTCACCGCTGACCACAAAGTTCCCACCATTGCCCACAAAAACTCTGTGCAGCGCTAGTTACGGCCCTGCACACAGACAGTGCCGTAACTAGACATTTTACCGCTGTGTGCGAGAGAGGGCATCGCCCCCCTCCTCTGCATGTAAAATAGGGGCAGTGCGCGCCGCAGGCGCGTGCAAAAAATATAGGGGCGCGGTCAGCATGCCCTTTTTACACATTACGGCAGCCAGCGTCCCCCTTTTTACACATTACGGCAGCCAGCGGCCCCTTTTTACACATTACGGCGGACAGAGTCCCCTTTTTACATATTACGGCAGACAGCGTCCCACTTTTTGCACATTACGGCAAACAGTGTCTCCCTTTTTACACATTACGGCAGACAGCATCCCCTTTTTAAATACAAACAAACACACACATCCATATACACACACACACACACACACACACACACTTTCTCTCTCACGCTCTTTTTGCATCCCCTTACCACAATCTTGCTGGCCAGATCTTCCACAGTCTGCTAGCCTGGTCCGTGTAGCTCCGCCCCCTTGGTCCGTGTAGCTCCGCTCCATTGGTCCGTGTAGCTCCACCCCCTTTCGTCAGACTGCAAACTGACACTCCTCTCCTCTCACTGTCACAGGGGAGAGAGGAGAAGGAGTCATGCTGCCGGCGCTGCTGCAGCTGCCTGTCAGTGTGAGAGGGCAGACGCAGCAGCCAGCAGCAGGGGGGACAGGACGGCGCTTCAGCAGGGATGCAGAGCAGTGAAGGCACCTCTCCTGCCCGGCGCCTACCTGCACTGCATCCCTTTGCTGAGCGGGTAGCGCCGGGCCTGAAGCCCAGCACGGATCTCTCAGATCCGGCCGAGATTCATTGTATTAAAGTCGGCAGTGTTTTACAAATCACTCACGTAAAACACTGCCAAAAAAACCGAATGACATCGACATCGGTTAATCCGAAAATGCAGAATACGGCAGTTTAGTAAATTAGTCGTACTAAATTCAAAAAGTTGCAATTTTACACTTTCGATGTCATTCGTAATTGAACTTTGACCTCAAACGGGAAATTACGAATTTTAGTAAATATACCCCAGTGTCTTTAATCACCGCTCTCAAGTTCTTCAAATCATCAGTGTCTTTAACCACCGCTCTCAAGTTCTTCAAATCATCAGTGTCTTTAACCACCGCTCTCAAGTTCTTCAAATCATCAGTGTCTTTAACCACCGCTCTCAAGTTCTTCAAATCATCAGTGTCTTTCACCACCGCTCTCAAGTTCTTCAAATCATCAGTGTCTTTAACCACCGCTCTCAAGTTCTTCAAATCATCAGTGTCTTTTAACCACCGCTCTCAAGTTCTTCAGTCACCAGTATCTTTTACCGTCACTCACAAGTACTTCCTGGACATTTCTCCATACACTCCTTCTCTGTTATGTGACATTGTGTTGCTCTCTTCCTGCAATAAAGTTCTTTAATATTTTCACCAAGCTTTTCTATCAGAGTCCTGTATGAGGAAGACCTATATCAAGCCATCCCTGTTCGACCCAACTGTGGTTCCTCTCCCCTACCATCGGGAGAACCCCCGAGTTCACAACACCCCCAACCTAGGTCAGTGACAGTATACTCAGGCCACATGGACCCGGGGGTTCGGAGCCCAGAGGCAAGTACCATCCAGGACTTGATTTCTCGAGTACAAAGTCAGGAAGCAGCACAGGGCCAGGTGCTGCATTATCTCCAGGAATTATCTGGTTGGCTGGATCAAATTCAGACTTCTCTGGCCTCAGTAGTACCGGCTCCAGCTCCAGTACCCGCTCCAGTGGGTGTCTCTAGTAATATTCCATCTTCCTCTGGAACCAGGTCACGCCTTCAGCTCCCTACTCCTTCTCGCTATAATGGGAATCCAAAGAGTTGCCGTGGTTTTCTCAATCAGTGCGAGGTACATTTTTAACTGCTTTCACATAACTTCCCTACTGATCGGTCCAAGGTGGCATACATTATTTCTTTGCTCAAGGGTTCAGCGTTGGATTGGGTGTCTCCGTTATGGGAGCGATCTGATCCATTGGTTTCTAGTTACACCAATTTCATTACGTCATTCCGGAGGATCTTTGATGAGCCCGGCAGGACGACCGCTGCCTCTGCAGACTTGCTTCGTGTCCGACAAGGCTCTCGTTCAGTGGGACAGTATGTGATTAATTTTCAGACCATAGCCTCAGAACTGCGCTGGAATAATGATGCCCTTCGGGCTGCCTTTTGGAACGAGCTCTCCGATCGTCTAAAGGACGAGTTGGTCACTAGAGATTTGCCGGATTCTTTAGAACAGTTGATCTCGCTCTGTGTAAAGGTAGATCTTCGCATGCAGGAACGAGGTGGCGAACGTAGTCGGTCAGATCGATCAAGGGTCCGATCTCTTCCGTCTGAGCAAACGATTATTCCAAGTTCTGATGAACCCATGCAGATTAATCGATCCCGGCTGTCCCCAGAAGAACGTCAGCGTCGTTGTGAGGGTAGACTCTGCCTCTACTGTGGAGCCGCGGATCACTTTCTCAAGTTTTGCAAGTCTCGCCCGGGAAACGGGCAGTCCTAGCTTGTTCCAAAGGAGTCGAGCTAGGAGTTTCTTCTAAACCTTCTCCGCCAGTGGACTGTTTACTCTCCGTGTCTCTGTTCTCCAAGTCAATAGCCAAACCCGTAAAGGCTCTGCTGGACTCAGGGACTGCAGGGAATTTTATTTCCCTTTCCTGTGCCCAGGATCTGGGTTGTCAGCTACGGTCGGTCGAACGACCTATTACGTTGACTGCTATCAATGGTACCCAAATTTCTAACAGTCTGATTTCAAGTTGTACAGTACCAATCAAACTGCAAGTGGGAGCTCTGCATCAAGAACACCTAGAGTTCCTAGTGATTCGGGAGATGCCCCACGATCTGGTTCTTGGCCTTCCTTGGCTTAAACTTCACAACCCTCACGTCGACTGGAGTTCGACACAAATAACATCTTGGAGTTCTTTTTGTCATTCAAATTGTCTCACCCCAGTCTATCCACTCCGTGTATCTTCCAAGTCAGATGAAGGGCTCATTCCGGAGGCCTATCGGGAGTTTTCTGACGTGTTCTCGGAGCAAGCGGCCAATCAGCTACCACCGCATAGACCCTGGGACTGCCCCATTGAGCTCATTCCGGGGAAAATGCCACCTCGGGGTCGCACTTATCCCTTATCATTGCCCGAGACCCCAGCTATGTCGGACTATATCAAGTATAATCTACAGAAAGGATTCATCCGCCCCTCTACTTCTCCGGCGGGGGTGGGTTTCTTTTTTGTGAAGAAGAAGGACGGAGGGCTGAGACCATGTATTGACTATCGTGGTCTAAATGATGTCACCATTAAGAACAAGTATCCTTTGCTGCTCATTACGGAGCTTTTTGATAGAGTTCGCGGAGCCCGAGTTTTCACCAAGCTTGATTTAAGGTGGGCTTATAATTTGATACGTATCCGACAGTGGGACGAATGGAAGACAGCCTTCAATACCAGGGACAGGCATTACGAGTATCTGGTAATGCCGTTTGGCCTCAGCAACGCCCCTGCCGTCTTCCAGGGATTCATTAACGAAGTCTTTCGGGATATGCTATACCTAAGTGTAGTGGTATATTTGGATGACATTCTGATATTTTCTAAAAATCTCACAGAGCACAGAATACAGGTCAAAGAGGTACTTCTTCGATTGCGAGAGAATCATCTTTATGGCAAGATTTCCAAATGTACTTTTGAGGTTCCTTCGATTCCATTTCTTGGTTACATCATTTTGGGCATGGAGCTTCGTATGGATCCAGAGAAACTCACTGCCATCTGGGACTGGACTCAGCCTCTTTCCTTGAAAGCGGTACAACGATTTCTGGGCTTTGCAATTTACTACCGGAAATGCCCTAACCACGAAGGGTTCTGACCCAAGTCATTGGTCCTCCGAAGCTGTAGCAGCGTTCGCTCAGTTAAAGGCAGCCTTTATGTCCGCTCCAGTCCTTCAACAACCAAATTTTTCAAAACCATTCTTCTTGGAGGTTGATGCTTCCTCGGTAGGCATAGGTGCTGTGCTTTCGCAGTACGCTCCAGATGGGAAGTTACATCCATGTGGTTTCCATTCTCGCAAATTCTCTCCTGCGGAACAGAATTACACCATTGGAGACAAAGAGCTTTTGGCAATAAAATCTGCCTTGGAGGAATGGAGATATCTTTTGGAAGGTGCAAAACACATAATTACAATTTTCACTGATCATAAGAATTTGCTGTACCTCAAGACGGCCCAGTGCTTGAATCCCCGTCAAGCTAGATGGGCGCTCTTCTTTACCCGGTTTTCGTTTGTTATTAAGTACCGGGCTGGGACTTTTAACACCAAGGCTGATGCTTTATCCCGTTCCTTAACAGCTTCGGATGAGGAGAATTCCGTTGAGAAGGCTTTGATTCTCAGTCCAGTTTCTATGTCAGCGGCTCCCACCGCTTTGGGTCCTCCTCCTGGGAGAATGTCTGTGAATGGAGAGAGTGTCTTTAACCACCACTCTCAAGTTCTTCAAATCATCAGTGTCTTTCACCACCGCTCTCAAGTTCTTCAAATCATCAGTGTCTTTAACCACCGCTCTCAAGTTCTTCAAATCATCAGTGTCTTTTAACCACCGCTCTCAAGTTCTTCAGTCACCAGTATCTTTTACCATCACTCACAAGTACTTCCTGGTCATTTCTCCTTACACTCCTTCTCTGTTATGTGACATTGTGTTGCTCTCTTCCTGCAATAAAGTCCTTTAATATTTTCACCAAGCTTTTCTATCAGAGTCCTGTATGAGGAAGACCTATATCAAGCCATCCCTGTTCCGACCCAACTGTGATTCCTCTCCCCTACCATCGGGAGAACCCCGAGTTCACAACACCCCCAACCTAGGTCAGTGACAGGTCCCCAGTAAAGCACAGAGTTCCTGTCACAATGCTGAATCATTCATTACCATCTATTATATTCAACTGTTATTTTAATAGTTTGTTTTTATTTAGTGTTTATGGTTAATAAATTAATTATTTTTTAACGTCGGCTCTCATTCTTTCCCTGGTACACTGCGCAGCCGTTTCTTTTGTTTTATTATCCTTTATCTGACACCCACTTAGTGTTTACGGCCGCGCGCTCTATCAGGGGAATTTTCTTTTATCATCTAGTCTATTATATAGGCGCTTTTACAAGCAGTTATTTGGTTTTCGTGGTCCGAGTAATGTACCAGAATGTGTGTAAATGGATTTCAAGGTAACCTCCTGCTTGCGGTCAGCAGGATCCTTGAGGGTAGCCGTCTCTTGGGATGGCAGCGCTATCTTTTTTGACAAGCGTGTCAACGCTTTGTCCACCTTAGGGGAGGATTCCCACCGTATCCTGTCCGTTGGCGGGAAAGGATACGCCATAAGAATCCTTTTGGGAATCTGCAGTTTCTTGTCTGGAGATTCCCAAGCTTTTTCACATAATTCGTTCAACTCATGTGAGGAGGGAAAAGTTACCTCAGGCTTCTTTCCCTTAAACATGTGTACCCTCTTGTCAGGGACAGGGGGTTCCTCTGTGATATGCAACACTTCTTTTATTGCAAGAATCATATATCGAATACATTTAGCCACTTTTGGCTGTAACTTTGCATCATCGTAGTCGACACTGGAGTCCGAATCCGTGTCGGTATCAGTGTCTGCTATTTGGGATAGTGGGCGCTTCTGAGACCCTGAAGGTCCCGGCGACATAGGGACAGGCATGGGTTCACTCCCTGACTGTTCCTTAGCTTCAGCTTTGTCTAATCTTTTGTGCAATAAGTTCACATTAGCACTTAAAACATTCCACATATCCATACAGTCAGGTGTCGGCACCGCCGACGGAAACCTCACATTCATACGCTCCCCCTCCTCCCTAGGTAAGCCTTCTACCTCAGACATGTCGACACACACGTACCGACACACCACACAGGGAACCTCTTGTCTGAAGATAGTTTCCCCACCAGGCCCTTTGGAGAGACAGAGAGAGAGAGTATGCCAGCACACACCCCAGCGCTAACATATAATCTCAATAATGAGAATATCCCACTGATAGGTACTTATTTAAGCGAGGAAGTAGTCTGTGACCGATTAAAACATTTAAAGATTAATAAGTCACCAGGTCCCGATGGTATTCACCCAAGGGTTCTAATGGAGCATCATTCTGAACTTGCAAAACCGCTATTTTTGATCTTTAAGGATTCAGTAATATCAGGTATGGTTCCCAAAGACTGGCATATAGCGGAAGTAGTGCCTATATTCAAAAAGGGAAGTAAAGCTGAACCAGGTAATTATAGACCAGTTAGTCTTACATCTATAGTGGGGAAAGTATTGGAAGGTATTCTAAGAGATAGTATTCAGAAGTTCCTTGAAGTCAATAAGGTCATTAAAAGGAATCAACATGGGTTTATGAAGGACAGATCCTGTCAAACCAACTTACTTGGCTTTTATGAAACAGTAAGTGCAAACCTAGATCAGGGTAAAGAGGTGGATGTAATCTTTTTAGATTTTGCCAAAGCATTCGATACTGTACCACACATGAGACTTATCTACAAGCTACAAGAATCAGGGCTAGGAAGCACAATATGCACTTGGGTCAAAAACTGGTTAGATAATAGGGAGCAGCGCGTTGTGGTTAATGGATCTTTTTCAACTTGGACTAAAGTGCTAAGTGGTGTGCTGCAAGGCTCAGTATTAGGACCGCTATTGTTCAATATTTTCATTAACGACCTAACAGAAGGTCTAGAGAGCATGGTGTCAATTTTTGCAGATGATACCAAATTGTGAAAAGTTATAAATGCGGAGGGGGATGCTGAGTCGCTTCAGAATGACTTAGTTAAATTAGAAGCTTGGGCAGCGAAATGGAGAATGCGCTTCAATACAGACAAGTGTAAGGTAATGCACTGTGGTAACAAGAACAAAAATAACACCTACCTACTAAATGGGGTAAAATTAGGGGATTCTGTACTGGAAAAGGACTTAGGTGTCCTCATAGATAGCAAACTAAGCAGTAGTACCCAAAGTAGGACTGCAGCAAAGAAGGCTAATAAGATATTAGCATGCATAAAACGGGGAATTGATGCTAGGGACGAGAGTATTATACTCCCGTTATATAAATCACTTGTGAGGCCACACCTTGAATACTGTGTACAATTCTGGGCACCTTACTACAAAAAGGATATCCTGCAGCTAGAAAAGGTTCAAAGGCGGGCGACCAAACTAATTAAGGGTATGGAGGCGCTGGAATACGAGGAAAGGCTTGCAAGACTAGGCATGTTTACACTGGAAAAGAGGAGATTAAGGGGGTCATTCCGAGTTGTTCGCTCGTAAAAATCTTCGCATCGCAGCGATTTTCCGCTTAATGCGCATGCGCAATGTCCGCACTGCGACTGCGCCAAGTAAATTTGCTATGCAGTTAGGATTTTTACTCACGGCTTTTTCATCGATCTGGCGATCGTAATGTGATTGACAGGAAATGGGTGTTACTGGGCGGAAACAGGCCGTTTTATGGGCGTGTGGGAAAAAACGCTACCGTTTCCGGAAAAAACGCAGGAGTGGCCGGAGAAACGGGGGAGTGTCTGGGCGAACGCTGGGTGTGTTTGTGACGTCAAACCAGGAACGACAAGCACTGAACTGATCGCAGATGCCGAGTAAGTCTGAAGCTACTCAGAAACTGCTACGAGGTGTGTAATCGCAATATTGCGAATACATCGTTCGCAATTTTAAGATGCTAAGATTCACTCCCAGTAGGCGGCGGCTTAGCATGAGCAAATCTGCTAAAATCCGCTTGCGAGCGAACAACTCGGAATGACCCCCTAAGAGGGGACATGATCAACATTTACAAATATATAAGGGGACAATATACAGATCTTGCGCAGGACCTGTTTTTGGTTAGATCAACACAGAGAACTCGTGGACACTCGCTCAGGTTAGAGGAGACGAGATTCCACACAATACGGCGTAAAGGCTTTTTTACGGTAAGGACGATACGTGTTTGGAATTCCCTGCCTGAGGGAGTTGTAATGGCCAACTCAGTCAACACCTTTAAGAATGGGTTAGATAAATTCCTAATGGATAAGGATATCCAGGGTTACGGGGCATAGTCACGCACTATGGTTATTATAAAAAAGAGGGGTTAATCGGAACGGCAGTCAGCAACTTCAGTCAAAATTTTATACAAAATAATCGTGCATAGGAGACCACAAATAGGTTGAACCCGATGGACAATTGTCTTTTTTCAACCTTAGATACTATGTTACTATATGACCCTGGAAAAAAAAACACTAAACGTTTATCCAGTTGCGCTGTTTATACTTTTTATCCACCAAATTTGTGCCCCCCCCTCTTAAAACCCCTCTATTACCGTGTATAAGCAGGGGAGAGTCCGGGGAGCTTCCTCTCAGCGCTGTGCTGTGGAGAAAAATGGCGCTGGTGAGTGCTGAGGGAGAAGCCCCGCCCCCTCGGCGGCGGGCTTCTGTCCCGCTCAAAATTCCTGAAAACTGGCGGGGGCTCTGTTATATACATGTACAGTGTCCATCTGTACATGTATATACTTATTTTGCCAATGGAGAGGTTTTATTGCTGCCCAGGGCACCCCCCCTGCGCCCTGCACCCTTACAGTGACTGTGGTGTGTGAGGTGTATGGGAGCAATGGCGCACAGCTTTACTGCTGTGCGTTACCTCAGTGAAGATCATGAAGTCTTCTGCCGCCTCTGAAGTCTTCTTTTCTTCTCATACTCACCCGGCTTCTATCTTCGGGCTCTGCGAGGAGGACGGCGGCACGGCTCTGGGACGGACGGCGAGGGTGAGACCTGCGTACCAATCCCTCTGGAGATAATGGTGTCCAGTTTCCTCAGTCCCTCGATGCAGGGAGTCTGTTGCCAGCAGGCTCCCTGAAAATAAAAAACCTAACAAATATACTTTCTGACAGGAAGCTCAGGAGAGCTCCCTGTAGTGCACCCATCTCCTCTGGGCACAGTATCAAACTGAGGTCTAGAGGAGGGGCATAGAGGGAGGAGCCAGTGCACACCCAGACCTAAAGTCTTTGTTAAAGTGCCCATGTCTCCTGCGGAGCCCGTCTATCCCCATGGTCCTCACGGAGTCCCCAGCATCCTCTAGGACGTTAGAGAAATGGCGCCGAGCAGTGTGCTGGTTGACTGAGGAGGAAGCTCTACTCTTCAATGGTGTGTTTCTCCTCAGCTTTTATGAGGTAATTTTTTATACTGGCGGGGGTAGGACTGTGCCTCAGCAACTTATGCCCCTTATTTATGCCAGTTTCCATAGGTTTCATGCTGCCCAGGGCGCCCCCCCGCGCCCTGCACCCTGCAGTGCCTGTGTATGTGTGGGCAACTTGGCGCACTGCGCTCCCGCCAGCCGCGCGGTACCTTTAGCCGTCACTTTCTTGATTGAAGATCTGTCTTCTAACACTCACCTGTCTTCTGACTTCTGGCTCTGTGAGGGGGGTGACGGCGTGCTGTGGGAGTGAGCATCTAGGCACGGCTAGCGTTCAGTTCCCTTCAGGAGCTAATGGTTTCCTGTCAGCCAGAAGCAGAGCCATGAAACTCTTTAGGAAGTTGGTTCCTAATTCTGCCCCCTCAGCCCACGAAGCAGGGAGTCTGTTGCCAGCAGTTCTCCCTGAAAATAAAACACCTAACATAAGTCTTTTCAGAGAAACTCAGTAGAGCTCCTCAGAGTGCATCCAGTCTGCCTGGGCACATTTCTAAAACTGAGGTCTGGAGGAGGGGCACAGAGGGAGGAGCCAGTTCACACCCATTGAAAAGTCTTAAGAGTGCCCATGGCTCCTGCGGAACCATCTATACCCCATGGTCATGAAGTGGACCCCAGCATCCTCTAGGACGTATGAGAAATACAGAGATGAACGCATTTTGAATGTATTTACAATTATGATTGGAGAGGCAGAATTGCCGTGGCAGGGTAATCTCACATAGACACAGTTCAGTAAAGGCTTGTTCATACAAATACACCCCATGCAGGCCAGTAAATATATATATGTCTGTTAGAAGGAGTATCTTTTGTACCTATAATGAGCCAGTCAGTGCAGGGGAGTAAGTTCATACCAGTAACCCAGTAGCAAGATAGTGGTTGGTGCCTTTCCCCTCTCACATTCAGTACCATCACCCAAGCAGCCAACCTGTAGCTCTGCTTCCTATCGGCACCTGGTCATTTAGGCTTCCCTGTCAGTGTTGATGATAAAGCGGAAGCAGAGGAGGTCAGGGTTGGTTTCCAGATGCAATCTCCTCCATTGTCTCTGATAGTTCCACCATGAGTCAGTGTATTCGAAAACAAACACAGGAGTTGAGTTGGCAATGTATTGACTAGGTCAGAGGTTCCCAAACTGTGTGCCGTTGCTCCCTGGGGTGCCTCGGGACAATTGCAGGGGTGCCCTGGGTTGGTGGTCCAGGACCAATTCAAATTATTTATGGTCAATATAATAGGCAAAACCAGTGCTGGTGGCTGCTAGTCATAAAATAGGATTTTGGTACTTACCGGTAAATCCTTTTCTCCTAGTCCGTAGAGGATGCTGGGGACTCCAAAAGGACCATGGGGTATAGACGGGATCCGCAGGAGCTTGGGCACACTGAAAAGACTTAAAACTGGGTGTGAACTGGCTCCTCTCTCTATGCCCCTCCTCCAGACCTCAGTTATAGGAACTGTGCCCAGGAGAGACGGACATTTCAAGGAAAGGATTTTTTGTGTAAACTAAGGGCTACAAACATACCAGCCCACACCACAACCATACCGTACAACCGGAGTAACAGCAAACCAGATAACAATATGAATAAACAAAAGCAACAAGCTGAAACCAGAAATACACAACCTGTGTATAAACCAAGTGAACCAACAAGAGAACACTGCAAGTAACAGTCCGCTCTGGGATGGGCGCCCAGCATCCTCTACGGACTAGGAGAAAAGGATTTACCGGTAAGTACCAAAATCCTATTTTCTCTTACGTCCTAGAGGATGCTTGGGACTCCAAAAGGACCATGGGGTTTATACCAAAGCTCCAGACCGGGCGGGAGAGTGCGGACGACTCTGCAGCACCGACTGTGCAAACGCAAGGTCCTCATCAGCCAGAGTATCAAACTTATAGAATTTAGCAAAAGTGTTTGAACCTGACCAGGTGGCCGCTCGGCAAAGCTGTAAAGCCGAGACGCCCCGGGCAGCCGCCCAAGACGAGCCCACTTTCCTGGTAGAATGGGCTTTCACTGACTTCGGCACCGGTAACCCGGCCGAAGAATGAGCCTGCTGAATCGTACTACAAATCCAGCGTGCAATAGTCTGTTTTGAAGCAGGATGACCAATCTTGTTAGAAGCATATAGGACAAACAGCGCCTCAGTTTTCCAGGCAACAGCCATTCGGGCGACGTAGATCTTCAAAGTCCTCACCACATCCAGAGACCTTTTAACTGCCACAGCATCCGTAGCCACCGGTACCACAATAGGTTGGTTAATGTGAAACGAAGACACCACCTTCGGTAAAAATTGTTGACAAGTCCTCAATTCTGCCCTATCTGAATGAAAAATCAAGTACGGGCTCTTATGAGATAAGGCCGCCAACTCAGACACTCGCCTGGCAGAAGCCAGCACCAACAGCATGACTACCTTCCAGGTGAGAAACTTCAACTCAACCTTACGCAAAGGCTCAAACCAGGAAAACATGAGAAACTGTAAGACCACGTCAAGATCCCATGGGGCCACAGGAGGCACAAACGGAGGATTGATATGCAAAACTCCTTTCACAAACGTCTGAACCTCTGGGAGGGCAGCTAATTCCCTTTGAAAGAAAATAGACAATGCCGAAATCTGCACCTTGATGGAGCCCAATTTCAGGCCTGCATCTACACCAGCCTGCAAAAAGTGGAGAAAACGTTCCAAATTAAAATCTTCAGCAGGAGCCCTTTTAGTCTCACACCAGGAAACATACTTCTTCCAAATACGGTGATAATGTTTTGCCGTAACCTCCTTCCTAGCCTTAATGAGAGTAGGAATGACCTCCACGGGAATACCCTTACGAGCTAAGATCTGGCGCTCAACTTCCATGCCGTCAAACGCAGCCGCGGTAAGTCTGGAAACACGCATGGACCCTGCAACAACAGGTCTTCTCTTAGAGGAAGCGGCCAAGGATCTTCCACAAGTAATTCCTGAAGATCCGGATACCAGGCCCTTCTTGGCCAATCTGGAACGACGAGAATCGCCTGAACCCTTGCTCGACGAATGATCCCCAGTACCTTTGGAATGAGAGGAAGTGGAGAGAAGACATACACCGACTTGAACACCCACGGAGACACCAGGGCGTCCACCGCACTGGCTTGGGGGTCCCTTGACCTGGAACAATACCTCGGGAGCTTCTTGTTGAGACGAGTCGCCATCATGTCGATCAACGGAATTCCCCAACGCTTCGTCACCTCCGCAAAAACCTCTTGGTGAAGAGCCAACTCTCCCGGATGGAGATCGTGTCTGCTGAGGAAATACGCTTCCCAGTTGTCCACTCCCGGAAGGAAGACTGCTGCCAGGGCGCTCACGTGTTGTTCCGCCCAGCGAAGGATTCTTGTGGCCTCCGCCATTGCCGCTCTGCTCCTTGTTCCGCCTTGACGGTTTATATGCGCCACCGCTGTGATGTTGTCTGACTGTACCAGGACAGATCGACCCTGTAGAAGGCTTCTTGCTTGTAGCAGGCCGTTGTAAATGGCTTTTAACTCGAGAACATTTATGTGGAGACCCGCTTCCTGGAGCGACCATCTCCCCTGGAAGTTTCTGCCTTGGGTGACTGCACCCCAGCCACGGAAACTTGCATCTGTTGTCAGAAGTACCCAGTCCAGGATACCGAACCGGCGTCCCTCTAGGAGGTGAGAACTTTGTAGCCACCACAGGAGAGAAATTCTGGCTCTAGGAGATAGACTTATCTTCCGGTGCATGTGCAGGTGAGACCCGGACCATTTGCTCAGCAAGTCCCACTGAAACACCCGGGCATGAAACCTGCCAAACGGAATGGCTTCGTACGCCGCAACCATCTTCCCCAGAACCCGAGTACAGTGATGGATGGACACAGTCTTCGGCCTCAGAAGTTCCCTGACTATCGACTGCAGCTCTAGAGCTTTTTCTTCTGGAAGAAATACTCTCTGTAACTCCGTGTCCAGAATCATGCAAAGAAAAGACAGCCAAGTGGTCGGAATCAACTGGGATTTCGGCAAATTTACCACCCAACCGTGCTGTCGCAGCACCGAGAGCACCAAATCTACACTCCTTAGCAACCTTTCCTTGGACCTCACCTTTATCAGGAGATCGTCCAAGTACGGGATAATTGTAACCCCTTGCTTGCGAAGGAGAACCATAATTTCTGCCATGACCTTGGTGAAAATCCTCGGGCCGTGGAAAGGCCAAATGGCAACGTCTGAAATTGGTAATGAGAATCCTGTATCGCAAACCTGAGGAAGGCCTGATGCAACGGAAATATCGAGACGTGTAAGTAGGCATCCTTTATGTCGACAGGCGCCATACAATCCCCCCTTCTAGGCTGGAAATTACCGCTCGAAGAGATTCCATCTTGAACTTGAAAACTTTCAAGTATGGATTGAGGGATTTTAGATTCAGAATCGGTCTGACCGAACCGTCCGGTTTCGGCACAACAAATAGGCTCGAGTAGAACCCCTCCCCCCGTTGTGACGGGGGAACGGGAACAATGAACCTCTGTTCACACAATTTTTGTATCGCTGCCAGCACCAGCTCCCTGTCCGGAAGAGACACTGGTAAGGGCGAAATGAAAAACCGGTGAGGGGGCACCTCCCGAAACTCCAGTTTGTATCCCTGAGACACAATCTCTAGGACCCAAGGATCCAGGTCTGATTGAATCCAGACCTGACTGAAGACTCGCAGACGGCCCCCCACCGGTCCGGACTCCCCCAGGGAAGCCCCAGCATCATGCGGTGGACTTAGTAGAGGCAGGGGAGGACTTTTGGTCCTGGGCGCCCGACACGGCAGGCGACTTCCTACCCCTTAGGCAAAAAGAACTCTAAGTGATAATTAGACAATCTGCGCAAAGTAGGCTGCTCAATAGACAAAGTACCAATTATAAGTGTCTCTCCGGTACACTTGATATAGACAGAAAGAAAATTTGGACGGTACCAGTTCACACAGTGCGCCACACAAAACCAACAGAATAAATAAATTAATAAATATTGGATGATATAAAAACTCAATAATACATCCCTCTTGTATATGTAGACCAATTCTTTTCAATATATCTTCTTCTACTTCCGTCCCATCAGCACATGGGGAGAAAACAGATGATACAGCATGTGTGGTACAGTAATTTTTAATCACACATAGGAACACTGACAATGATGACAAATCTTAAAACATTTAAAAATTATGGAAAAGGGGGATCCTGAGTGCTATGGGTATTGTGAATAGACTGCACAATTACCAGAAAGGTATGAGAACCGGTGGAAAACAGTTCTCAAACAAAGTTCTTTAATATATCACCAGCCTGGTCTTCCCGGGTGGACGGTCTGGGATAAGTTCCTGGCAAAAGTCCGGTCCCCCACGTCTCCAAAGCAGAAGTTCTGGGATGCACTGTTCCAAACTGAGCCAACACGTTTCGAACCTGTCCTTAGGTTCTTTATCAAGGCAATGAAATATCTCTCTCACGTCACTCCTTATAAGTACATTTATGACCAATCCTGACGTCCCATAAATGGACCCCCTCCTTTTGACCAATCAGAGTCTCTGGTATTGTGTCAAAACCCAGGGGCATCCCCCTTCCATATACAGATCTCGCGCACTCTCCGTGGCCATCTCCGGCGTGGGAACATAGGGAACATAGGGAAGAAAAGAGGACTTACCCGCCGTCGCGGTAGAGACCAAGTCCGCCAAGCCGTCCCCAAACAAGACATTACCTTTGAAGGGTAAAGCTTCCATAGCTCTCTTGGAGTCGGCATCCGCATTCCATTGATGGATCCACAACGCCCTCCTTGCCGATATCGACATGGCATTGGCTCTTGATCCCAAGAGACAAACATCCCTCGCCGCATCCTTCAGGTAATCTGCAGCGTCCTTGATATAACCAAGAGTCAAAAGAACATTATCTTTATCAAGGGTATCCATATCATTAGCTAAATTCTCAGCCCATTTAGCAATAGCACTACTCACCCACACCGACGCCACTGCAGGTCTGAGCAATGCACCCGTATTAGCGAAAATGGACTTCAGAGACGTCTCCAGCTTGCGATCCGCCGGATCCTTGAGAGCTGCCGTGTCAGGAGACGGAAGCGCCACCTTCTTAGACAAACGAGATAGAGCTTTGTCAACATTTGGAGACGACTCCCATTTTTCCCTTTCATCAGAGGGGAAAGGATACGCCATGTAAATTCTCTTCGGAATCTACCGCCTCTTATCCGGCGACTCCCAAGCCTTTTCACAAAGAGTATTCATTTCATGAGAGGGGGGAAACTTCACCTCAGGTTTTTTTCCCTTTGAACAAGCAAATACTTGTTTCCTGCACCGCCGGCTCATCAGAAATGTGTAAAACATCTTTTATAGCCACAATCATGTACTGAATACTCTTCACTAAACGCGGATGCAAAGCCGCCTCAGAATAATCGACCTCAGAATCAGAGTCCGTGTCGGTATCAGTATGTACCACTTGAGTAAACGGCTGCTTTTGCGAACCCGATGGGGTCTGCACCTGAGACAAAGCCTCCTCTATGGACTTTCTCCACACCTGCGTCTGTGACTCAGACTTATCCAACCTCTTTGATAAAGAAGCTACATTCGTATTGATTTTACTTAGAAATGTGAGTAAATCAGGTGTCGGCTGCGCCGACAGGCCCTAATCTACACCCGCATCCGCTCCCCCAACAACCTCCTCCGGTGAATAACATTCAGCCTCAGACATGCCGACGCGTTTAATCGACACACCGACACACACACAGAATGTCTCAGCTAGGGGACAGGCCCACAATGAAGCCCAGATAGAGGACACAGAGGGAGTATGCCAGCTCACACCTCAGCGCCCCAATATCCCTATAAGGGATATACATGACCAGCGCTGCTTTAAACAATAAAAACAAATGCACCACAACTGCGCCCCCCCCCCCCCTTCGGATATCTCCCCGTTACTTGCGAGGAGTCGTGGAGGTCCCGAGCCAGCGTCTCCTTCAGCCGCATGGAGGAGAAAAAATGGCGCTGTGAGCCGCGCAGCTAAGCTCCGCCCCTTCCCGGCGCGCTTCGGCCCGCCAGATTTGAAAAGTTGAAAATGCCGGCGGGGGTCTGAGAAACGGTGCCGAGGCACCGAAAAGGCTTCTGCCGGCTCCCGGACCCCAGTAACCTGCTGCCCAGGGCGCCCCCCCAGTGCCCTGCACCCTGTGAGTGCCGTTGTGATAGTGTGTGGGAGCATGGAGCGCAGCGTTACCGCTGCGCTGTACCTGGTTACCGAAGTCTTCTGCCGTCCTGAAGTCTTCTGATCTTCTCATACTCACCCGACTTCTTTCTTCTGGCTTCAGTGAGGGGGGTGACGGCGTGGCTCCGGGAACAAGCAGCTAGGCGCACCAAGTAATCGAGCCCTCTGGAGCTAATGGTGTCCAGTAGCTGAGAAGCAGAGCCCTTAAACTAAGAAGAAGTAGGTCTGCATCTCTCCCCTCACTCCCACGTTGCAGGGAGCCTGTAGCCAGCAGGTCTCCCTGAAAATAAAAAACCTAACAAAAGTCTTTTCCAGAGAAACCCAGGAGAGCTCCCCTAGTGAGTGTCCAGTCAGTCCTGGGCACAAAGTCTAACTGGAGGAGGGGCATAGAGGGAGGAGCCAGTTCACACCCAGTTTTAAGTCTTTCAGTGTGCCCAAGCTCTTGCGGATCCCGTCTATACCCCATGGTCCTTTTGGAGTCCCCAGCATCCTCTAGGACGTAAGAGAAAATATGTGGCCAAACAGTGTGTTCACCACAACTGACCCTAAGGATGACATATAAACGCGATCTACTTAATGTAATATTTCTTTCTAAATTTCTCAATAAGAAATTTTTGGCCTAGGGGTGCCGTGAAAAAAATTCTGATATTCTAGGGCGCCGTGATTCAAAAAAGTTTGGAAACCACTGGACAAGGTATTTATTTATATTTTTAAATATCAAACAGCACTAGTAACAAGTGCTAATTACTCTCTTCATGGGTTGATCACACTCTCTCTAAAAACAAGCATTTGGAAATCCCCTCTAGAAATCCTGTGTTTGTCCCTGACCAGTACAGAATAATAGTTCTAACAAGTGCATTGCATTGCCTGGGTATTAGAACATATATCTGGGTAAAAGCAATTGCAGAAAAAATGTCATTCAGATGTTTTTATGACTCTTCCCAACCAACTAGTAAATTCTTTATACAGGTTGAGTCTCCCTTATCCAAAATGCTTGGGACCAGAGGTATTTTGGATGTGGGATTTTTCCGTATTTTGGAATAATTGCATACCATAATGAGATATCATGGTGATGGGACCTAAATCTAAGCACAGAATGCATTTATGTTACATATACACCTTATACACACAGCCTGAAGGCAATTTTAGCCAATATTTTTTATAACTTTGTGCATTAAACATTAAACATTCACACAATTCATTTATGTTTCATATACACCTTATACACACAGCCTGAAGGTCACTTAATACAATATTTTTACTAACTTTGTGTATTAAACAAAGTTTGTGTACATTGAGCCATCAAAAAACAAAGGTTTCACTATCTCACTCTCACTCAAAAAATTCCGTATTTCGGAATATTTGTATATGGGATACTCAACCAGTAATTGTTTTTTTATTTTAAATATAGACTAGCACAATTCAATAATGATGTCTTTTTTTTTTTAAATAAATCTACAAATGTCTATTTCTAAAATGCTCAGCAATGGTACATACAGTTATTTAGGTGATTATTTTTACTCAATATTCGCAAATAACGTCAAGATTATTTTTTTTGTACTGCTTGCAAAACATACTTGAATTACTACTTATTGGCTCCAATTCCTAAGTATCCAGCTCTGTTTCCACAAACCCACTTCCTTTCAGCCATCTAGAATATTTGAAGGAGCAGCAGAGACCATATCACAGCATGTGAAAGATAAGGATGGAGCTTAAAGGGGGGTACTCACGGAGAGATCCATGCTTAAAATCTAAGCAATCTGACTAGATTGCTTAGATTTTAAGCACAGATCACTCGTGTGTACCCCCCTCAGCTATAGCGATGCGCAGCCCCGCAAATCGCTACCGCCGGTGCTAGATTGG
Organism: Pseudophryne corroboree; assembly: GCF_028390025.1. Lineage (NCBI taxonomy): Eukaryota > Metazoa > Chordata > Amphibia > Anura > Myobatrachidae > Pseudophryne > Pseudophryne corroboree. The sequence continues at coordinate 497,153,249 of NC_086449.1, read as the reverse complement.
CCTGCATGCAGGCCAATCTAGCACGTCACTCATATCACCCGCTGGGTGAAATGAGCACCCCCCCCCATCCTTCCCCGCATCGCTCAGCACACATCGCGCTGTGCTGAGCGGCGGGAGAGATGTGTGCTGAGCGGTTCGCTCAGCACACATCTCTCCCGTCTGTATGGGCCTTAACATTTTAGCAGCATTAGCTATCAATTCACAAAATACTGCAGATTAAACAAGAAGGGCACATGATTGTCTGCGTGCCCTTATGTAACCACCTTGGAACCAGTCACATGATGCCCACTTTGGTCAGGAATGTCTGCTTAAAAAAATGTGCCTTTGTCATATCTGGAGATCTGTCTTTAATGAAACTTGTTACATCTTGCATTAAAGCTATTTTGAATTAAATTCCACTACATTGATTTAGTTACTTTGAATTAATGTCTACGTCACATAAATACTAGTGATGTGCACCGGAAATTTTTCGGGTTTTGTGTTTTGGTTTTGGTTCCACGGCCGTGTTTTGGGTTCGGACGCGTTTTGGCAAAACCTCACTGAAATTTTTTTGTCGGATTCGGGTGTGTTTTGGATTCGGGTGTTTTTTTCAAAAAACCCTAAAAAACAGCTTAAATCATAGAATTTGGGGGTCATTTTGATCCCATAGTATTATTAACCTCAATAACCATAATTTCCACTCATTTTCAGTCTATTCTGAACACCTCACAATATTATTTTTAGTCCTAAAATTTGCACTGAGGTCGCTGGATGGCTAAGCTAAGCGACCCAAGTGGCCGACACAAACACCTGGCCCATCTAGGAGTGGCACTGCAGTGTCAGACAGGATGGCCCTTCAAAAAAATACTCCCCAAACAGCACATGATGCAAAGAAAACAAAGAGGCGCAATGAGGTAGCTGTGTGACTAAGCTAAGCGACCCTAGTGGCCGACACAAACACCTGGCCCATCTAGGAGTGGCACTGCAGTGTCACGCAGGATGGCCCTTCAAAAAAATACTCCCCAAACAGCACATGATGCAAAGAAAAAAAGAGGCGCAATGAGGTAGCTGTGTGACTAAGATAAGCGACCCAAGTGGCCGACACAAACATCTGGCCCATCTAGGAGTGGCACTGCAGTGTCACGCAGGATGGCCCTTCAAAAAAATACTCCCCAAACAGCACATGATGCAAAGAAAAATGAAAGAAAAAAGAGGTGCAAGATGGAATTGTCCTTGGGCCCTCCCACCCACCCTTATGTTGTATAAACAGGACATGCACACTTTAACGAACCCATAATTTCAGTGACAGGGTCTGCCACACGACTGTGACTGAAATGACTGGTTGGTTTGGGCCCCCACCAAAAAAGAAGCAATCAATCTCTCCTTGCACAAACTGGCTCTACAGAGGCAAGATGTCCACCTCCTCCTCATCGTCCGATTCATCACCCCTTTCACTGTGTACATCCCCCTCCTCACAGATTATTAATTCGTCCCCACTGGAATCCACGATCTCAGGTCCCCGTGTACTTTCTGGAGGCAATTGCTGCTGGTGAATGTCTCCACGGAGGAATTGATTATAATTCATTTTAATGAACATCATCTTCTCCACATTTTCTGGAAGTAACCTCGTACGCCGATTGCTGACAAAGTGAGCGGCTGCACTAAACACTCTTTCGGAGTACACACTGGAGGGAGGGCAACTTAGGTAGAATAAAGCCAGTTTCTGCAAGGGCCTCCAAATTGCCTCTTTTTCCTGCCAGTATACGTACGGACTGTCTGACGTGCCTACTTGGATGCGGTCACTCATATAATCCTCCACCATTCTTTCAATGGTGAGAGAATCATATGCAGTGACAGTAGACGACATGTCAGTAATCGTTGGCAGGTCCTTCAGTCCGGGCCAGATGTCAGCACTCGCTCCAGACTGCCCTGCATCACCGCCAGCGGGTGGGCTCGGAATTCTTAGCCTTTTCCTCGCACCCCCAGTTGCGGGAGAATGTGAAGGAGGAGCTGTTGACGGGTCACGTTCCGCTTGACTTGACAATTTTCTCACCAGCAGGTCTTTGAACCCCTGCAGACTTGTGTCTGCCGGAAAGAGAGATACAACGTAGGTTTTAAATCTATGATCGAGCACGGTGGTGCTCTGATTTCAACAGATTGATCACCCGTGAATCCTGGTTAAGCGAATTAAGGGCTCCATCCACAAGTCCCACATGCCTAGCGGAATCGCTCTGTTTCAGCTCCTCCTTCAATGTCTCCAGCTTCTTCTGCAAAAGCCTGATGAGGGGAATGACCTGACTCAGGCTGGCAGTGTCTGAACTGACTTCACGTGTGGCAAGTTCAAAGGGTTGCAGAACCTTGCACAACGTTGAAATCATTCTCCACTGCGCTTGAGACAGGTGCATTCCACCTCCTTTGCCTATATCGTGGTCAGATGTATAGGCTTGAATGGCCTTTTGCTGCTCCTCCATCCTCTGAAGCATATAGAGGGTTGAATTCCACCTCGTTACCACCTCCTGCTTCAGATGATGGCAGGGCAGGTTCAGGTGTGTTTGGTGGTGCTCCAGTCTTCTGTACGCGGTGCCTGAACGCCGAAAGTGGCCCGCAATTCTTCGGGCCACCGACAGCATCTCTTGCACGCCCCTGTCATTTTTTAAATAATTCTGCACCACCAAATTCAAGGTATGTGCAAAACATGGGACGTGCTGGAATTTGCCCAGATGTAATGCACGCACAATATTGCTGACGTTGTCCGATGTCACAAATCCCCAGGAGAGTCCAATTGGGGTAAGCCATTCTGCGATGATCTTCCTCAGTTGCCGTAAGAGGTTTTCAGCTGTGTGCGTATTCTGGAAAGCGGTGATACAAAGCGTAGCCTGCCTAGGAACGATTTGGCGTTTGCGAGATGCTGCTACTGGTGCCGCCGCTGCTGTTCTTGCAGCGGGAGGCAATACATCTACCCAGTGGGCTGTCACAGTCATATAGTCCTGAGTCTGCCCTGCTCCACTTGTCCACATGTCCGTGGTTAAGTGGACATTGGGTACAACTGCATTTTTTAGGACACTGGTGAGTCTTTTTCTGAGGTCTGTGTACATTTTCGGTATCGCCTGCCTAGAGAAATGGAACCTAGATGGTATTTGGTACCGGGGACACAGTACCTCAATCAAGTCTATAGTTGGCTCTGAATTAACGATGGATACCGGAACCACGTTTCTCACCGCCCAGGCTGCCAAGGCCTCAGTTATCCGCTTTGCAGCAGGATGACTGCTGTGATATTTCATCTTCCTCGCAAAGGACTGTTGGACAGTCAATTGCTTACTGGAAGTAGTACAAGTGGTCTTCCGACTTCCCCTCTGGGATGATGATCGACTCCCAGCAGCAACAACAGCAGCGCCAGCAGCAGTAGGCGTTACACTCAAGGATGCATCGGAGAAATCCCAGGCAGGAGAGGACTCGTCAGACTTGCCAGTGACATGGCCTGCAGGACTATTGGCTTTCCTGGGTAAGGAGGAAATTGACACTGAGGGAGTTGGTGGTGTGGTTTGCAGGAGCTTGGTTACAAGAGGAAGGGATTTACTGGTCAGTGGACTGTTTCCGCTGTCGCCCAAAGTTTTTGAACTTGTCACTGACTTATGATGAATGCGCTGCAGGTGACGTATAAGGGAGGATGATCCGAGGTGGTTAACGTCCTTACCCCTACTTATTACAGCTTGACAAAGGCAACACACGGCTTGACACCTGTTGTCCGCATTTGTGTGGAAATAATTCCACACCGAAGAGCTGATTTTTTTTGTATTTTGACCAGGCATGTCAATGGCCATATTCCTCCCACGGACAACAGGCGTCTCCCCGGGTGCCTGACTTAAACAAACCACCTCACCATCAGAATCCTCCTTGTCAATTTCCTCCCCAGCGCCAGCAACACCCATATCCTCATCCTGGTGTACTTCAACACTGACATCTTCAATTTGACTATCAGGAACTGGACTGCGGGTGCTCCTTCCAGCACTTGCAGGGGGCGTGCAAATGGTGGAAGGCGCAAGCTCTTCACGTCCAGTGTTGGGAAGGTCAGGCATCGCAACCGACACAATTGGACTCTCCTTGGGGATTTGTGATTTCGAAGAACGCACAGTTCTTTGCTGTGCTTTTGCCAGCTTAAGTCTTTTCTTTTTTCTAGCGAGAGGATGAGTGCTTCCATCCTCATGTGAAGCTGAACCACTAGCCATGAACATAGGCCAGGGCCTCAGCCGTTCCTTGCCACTCCGTGTCGTAAATGGCATATTGGCAAGTTTACGCTTCTCCTCAGACGCTTTTAATTTTGATTTTTGGGTCATTTTACTGATCTTTTGTGTTTTGGATTTTACATGCTCTGTACTATGACATTGGGCATCGGCCTTGGCAGACAACGTTGATGGCATTTCATCGTCTCGGCCATGACTAGTGGCAGCAGCTTCAGCACAAGGTGGAAGTGGATCTTGATCTTTCCCTATTTTTTTAACCTCCACATTTTTGTTCTCCATATTTTAATGCGCACAACTAAAAGGCACCACAGGTATACAATGTAGATGGATGGATACTAGTATACTTATGGACGACGAGTGACGACACAGAGGTAGGTACAGCAGTGGCCTACCGTACTGCTATATACAGTATAATGGACCTGGTGGACACTGTCAGCAGACTGCGTTTATAGTATAAAGAAAAAAAGACACCACAGGTATACAATGTAGATGGATGGATACTTAGTATACTTATGGACGACGAGTGACGACACAGAGGTAGGTACAGCAGTGGCCTACCGTACTGCTATATACAGTATAATGGACCTGGTGGACACTGTCAGCAGACTGCGTTTATAGTATAAAGAAAAAAAGACACCACAGGTATACAATGTAGATGGATGGATACTTAGTATACTTATGGACGACGAGTGACGACACAGAGGTAGGTACAGCAGTGGCCTACCATACTGCTATATACAGTATAATGTACCTGGTGGACACTGTCAGCAGACTGCGTTTATAGTATAAAGAAAAAAAGACACCACAGGTATACAATGTAGATGGATGGATACTTAGTATACTTATGGACGACGAGTGACGACACAGAGGTAGATACAGCAGTGGCCTACCGTACTGCTATATACAGTATAATGGACCTGGTGGACACTGTCAGCAGACTGCGTTTATAGTATAAAGAAAAAAGGACACCACAGGTATACAATGTAGATGGATGGATACTTAGTATACTTATGGACGACGAGTGACGACACAGAGGTAGGTACAGCAGTGGCCTACCGTTCTGCTATATACAGTATAATGGACCTGGTGGACACTGTCAGCAGACTGCGTTTATAGTATAAAGAAAAAAAGACACCACAGGTATACAATGTAGATGGATGGATACTTAGTATACTTATGGACGACGAGTGACGACACAGAGGTAGGTACAGCAATGGCCTACCGTACTGCTATATAGTATATACAGTATAATGGACCTAGTGGACACTGTCAGCAGACTGCGTTTATAGTATAAAGAAAAAAAGACACCACAGGTATACAATGTAGATGGATGGATACTTAGTATACTTATGGACGACGAGTGACGACACAGAGGTAGGTACAGCAGTGGCCTACCGTACTGCTATATACAGTATAATGGACCTGGTGGACACTGTCAGCAGACTGCGTTTATACTTAGTATAAAGAAAAAAAGACACCACAGGTATACAATGTAGATGGATGGATACTTAGTATACTTATGGACGACGAGTGACGACACAGAGGTAGGTACAGCAGTGGCCTACCGTACTGCTATATACAGTATAATGGACCTGGTGGACACTGTCAGCAGACTGCGTTTATAGTATAAAGAAAAAAAGACACCACAGGTATACAATGTAGATGGATGGATACTTAGTATACTTATGGACGACGAGTGACGACACAGAGGTAGGTACAGCAGTGGCCTACCGTACTGCTATATAGTATATACAGTATAATGGACCTGGTGGACACTGTCAGCAGACTGCGTTTATAGTATAAAGAAAAAAAGACACCACAGGTATACAATGTAGATGGATGGATACTTAGTATACTTATGGACGACGAGTGACGACACAGAGGTAGGTACAGCAGTGGCCTACCGTACTGCTATATACAGTATAATGGACCTGGTGGACACTGTCAGCAGACTGCGTTTATACTTAGTATAAAGAAAAAAAGACACCACAGGTATACAATGTAGATGGATGGATACTTAGTATACTTATGGACGACGAGTGACGACACAGAGGTAGGTACAGCAGTGGCCTACCGTACTGCTATATACAGTATAATGGACCTGGTGGACACTGTCAGCAGACTGTGTTTATACTTAGTATAAAGAAAAAAAGACCACAGGTATACAATGTAGATGGATGGATACTTAGTATACTTATGGACGACGAGTGACGACACAGAGGTAGGTACAGCAGTGGCCTACCGTACTGCTATATACAGTATAATGGACCTGGTGGACACTGTCAGCAGACTGCGTTTATAGTATAAAAAAAAAAGACACCACAGGTATACAATGTAGATGGATGGATACTAGTATACTTATGGACGACGAGTGACGACACAGAGGTAGGTACAGCAGTGGCCTACCGTACTGCTATATACAGTATAATGGACCTGGTGGACACTGTCAGCAGACTGCGTTTATAGTATAAAAAAAATGACACCACAGGAGTGTTTTTCAGGCAGACAAACGTATACTGGTGGTCACTGTCAGCAAAACTGTGCACTGTACTCCTGCTATAGCTGCTCCCCAGTCCCCACAATTAAGCAGTGTGAGCACTCAGCACAGATATATCACGCAGCACTGCACACTGAGCACAGATATGGTATGGAGCGTTTTTTTCAGGCAGAGAACGGATAAAAAACTGGTGGTCACTATTAGCAAAACTCTGCACTCTACTCCTCCTAACAGCTGCTCCCCAATCCTCCCCACAATAAGCAAAGCAATCAGATCAACTGTGTAGTATATAACTAGTATATAAACGGAGAGGACGCCAGCCACGTCCTCTCCCTATCAATCTCAATGCACGTGTGGAAAATGGCGGCGACGCGCGGCTGCTTATATAGAATCCGAATCTCGCGAGAATCCGACAGCGGGATGATGACGTTCGGGCGCGCTCGGGTTAGCCGAGCAAGGCGGGAGGATCCGAGTCTGCTCGGACCCGTGTAAAAAAGGTAAAGCTCGGGTGGGTTCGGTTTCTCGGAAACCGAACCCGCTCATCACTAATAAATACACAGATTCAAACAGATGCACACCTGATCTTTGTACAATAGCCTGTGATTTCTCTTTACTATTACTTGTTTAATGTACAGTACTTAATGTTTGTGAAACAGATATACAATGTGAACAAATAAACCAATTCTAGGTACACTGAACACGTACTATAGACATGGTCACTCCCACCTCTGTGTATATTTGTTTTTATTGTATACTTGTCTTTATTTTCTGTTTAGATATTTTATCACGCTGAAAAGAAATCTTCAGTTCTCTGTATTGTTTGATTAACTTTGTAAATAATATCCACTGACTACATAAAACTATTTACATTTTACATTTAAGCCTGGTTAGTATAGGAATAAAAAATCATTTATATGGCAAAAACATCCAGAGCTTCTCCCTATTTAGCAAGCTCTGGCAAAGGCTTTCCACGGGAAAGCATGGGGAAACCTAATTAACTGGACAGCAGCATTACAAGGGAATGGTATCGGGATCCCGGCGCTTGGGATGCTGGCAGTCAGAATACTGACAGCACCATCCCAACGCTCAGGTTCCTGACACATACCAGTTAAGTATGCTATTCTTCTCCCCCTACCCCTCCCCAACATAACCAACTTCTCCCGCAGCCTAAGCCTACCCCTCCCCCCCATAGCCTAACCCTAACCATCCCCAGTGAAGCCTAACCCTCCCTTCCCACAGCCTAATCCTAACACCCCCCTACTCAGCCTAACCAACCCCGCCCCCCCCCCCCCCCCCCGCTGCCTAAACCCTAATACACCTCCCCCCGCAGCTTACCTCCGTAGAGTACTCACGAACACTAGGATCCTGTCAGGATCTCCATTACAAGCACCAGTCATTCTCCAGTATACTCCAGAGTTTTGACCATAAAAATTATTAGAATAATACAAAGAAGAGATTTATAACTTATAACATCATCTTTGTATTATTCTATAAAATACAATCATCTTTGTACTATTCTAATAATGTTGTAGTCATAGCTGTATGATTATAATCATTTGAATGTGTGTAAATCTGGCTTACCGCACATCACTGATTACAAGTTGTCCTTGTACTGCTTTCTCCATCTCATGATAGTGATAGCAGTAAGTGCTTCGGCCTTGTTTTACTATCTCCAGCTTAAACACTGGTTCACCCTGATGAATACTAGTTCCACTGTTTTTCAGACGACACCAATTAAAATATTGAGTAAATGATCTAAACCCTCCTCCCATGGTGCTATATCTTACTGGTATTCCCTATTGTCCCATGCAGATTTAACAACCAAATCCCCTGTTCAGCTTCAGTGGGAAATGGACCATCAACATTCTTTCACCCTTAAACAGTGGGAGACTATCCAACTCTCTTCCTTTTCCTTACTTAAGTGCACTAACCACACTGAAATGCATGTTAAACTTTTAAATAGACTATGGCCCTCATTCCGAGTTGGTCGGTCGCAAGGCGAATTTAGCAGAGTTGCTCACGCTAAGCCTACGCCTACTGGGAGTGAATCTTAGCTTCTTAAAATTGCGACCGATGTATTCGCAATATTGCGATTACTAACTACTTAGCAGTTTCAGAGTAGCTCCAGACTTACTCTGCCTGTGCGATCAGTTCAGTGCTTGTCGTTCCTGGTTGACGTCACAAACACACCCAGCGTTCGCCCAGGCACTCCCACCGTTTCCCCGGCCACTCCTGCGTTTTTTCCGGAAACGGTAGCGTTTTCAGCCACACGCCCCTGAAACGCCGTGTTTCCGCCCAGTAACACCCATTTCCTGTCAATCACATTACGATCGCCGGAGCGAAGAAAAAGCCGTGAGTAAAAATACTTTCTTCATAGTAAAGTTACTTGGCGCAGTCGCAGTGCGAACTTTGCGCATGCGTACTAAGCGGATTTTCACTGCGATGCGATGAAAAAGAACGAGCGAACAACTCGGAATGAGGGCCTATATCTGACCAATTATAGACTGCATAAGATATGGCCCACCGTCTCAAAACTTTGCTGGCGCCATTGCCACTCTCATGGCACTATCTTTTATATTATTTGGGACTGTCCTGTTTTTACGTCCTTTTTGGGAAGATGTGTTTACTTTTATACAACATGTTTTAGGCCTCACCCTACCTCTAGACCCCTCTCTTGCCCTTCTACGTTGGTATCCCATTTCTGTCCCTAAATTTGCCTGTTACAATATCCTTGGTTACATTTTGATATTTTTGATATTTGCTATGCTAGAGCTACTATACAGTAGGTCAACATTGGAAATCCTCCCCCCCCCCCCCCTCCCCCCTCCATTTACTATAATCATACACCTCAAACCCACGTAGTCCCGCTTCACCGTTTAGCCTAAACGAGCCTCCATTTGTACTGTAGATCCAAATGCCTAACTTACTCATTTTTCATCTGCTTACGGATTTAATGTTTGATGTTTATGGATGCCCTGTTGCGCCCCACCCCCCTCTTTTTCTTTCCTTATATTTACCCCTATGTTATTATCTTTCTCTTTTTTTTGTATCCCTATTAAAAAATGATGGGGATAGCAGCTCAGGATAGGAAATAATGCTTTTTTCTTAAAACAAAAAGTCTTAAGAATTTTTGTTTTTTTAAAGTCTATTTTCATATATTTTCTTTTTTCTTTTTACTGTAAAAATATCGTTTACAGACTTGGACATCCAGTCCACAGCACATGTGTGATCCATTAAAGCTGGATGATCCAAGCATATAGGTTTCCGAACTAGCTACCAAAGCAGTAAGGGGACTCTTACACAGCCAATCACCATCGCTAGGGAGCCGAGCATCACTCAACTGCTCAGCAATATTTATTCGTAAATTACACAAAAAAAGATTTCCTAGCTCTGTGATAAGTGGCAACATTATTAACAGTTTTATCCGCTCTTTGTAATTATGCCCTGTAGTGCACTTTAAAAAAGTAATAATATATGTAATATGTTATTTGTGAGTTAAAAACATTTTTTTAAGTGATAGCTTGAACTCAGGGGACCATTCTATTATTTTAGGGGCTGTCCGCATGAGTTATTTCTCAGAATGCAAATTAAAAACTCCAGAAAGAAAATAATAAAGTATAGAGAGCCTTTAATTTCTGTAACATGCCATCTTTGGTGTCCACAATGCAATGATACACTCGGCTCAAATGTTACTATGAGAAAATAATGCAGCTCTTACAAAATGTGGTTATCTTAAAGTTTCTGTTTTCTATAAATGGAACGGGAAATGGTGCTTTAGAATAGGAAATGATGAAAAGTGTTTTGTTCAAAGTGTTGTTATATTTCATTCATATTTTGGTTCAATTATTCGTTATGTGTGAAGTCAAATAAATGGCACAGTCTGGAATAAGTTCCCCAAATAACTGAGATTTTTTTCATATAAGTGAGATGGTTTATTGAATGGTTTAAAAACAAATTGACTCATGTCGACCTTTTGACCTGTCGACCTAGACCATGTCGACCTAAAGACCCTGTCGACCAAGTTACTGTCGACCAATAGTGGTCGACCTAGACACTGTCGACTTACTTACTATCTACCTTCCATACCACACCTCTGAGTGGCATACTGCTTGCAGATAGTACTTGCAAAGCTCATCATGTATTTTTTTAAATACTATTATGCAGACAGTGCACATTATTTGTTTATCAGGTCTAGGAACAAAACATAGACCTGGAGATTTGTTTTCTGTGTGATAAGATCTATAAGTAGCAAATAAGAACAAATGTACACTGTGGGGTGAGCTCAAGCCTATAGAACATGTATTGTAGTCCTGCAAATCTGTAATATTTATGTACAATACATATCTGTGTCACAAGTCTTAAACATTAATGAAACAAGTAATTTAAAGTGAAATCTGAACTAGGGGCCTGATTCAGACTTGGTCACTGCAGCGTATGCAGGCTGAACCCCTGTGCGGTGCGCACACAGTGAGATGTGACAGGCAGAGGTGGTCGCAGTGTGCGTCGGCAGCGTTTTCGCTGTACGGGCTATTTGCGGGCGGGGCACGGCAGCTGAATGATGTCACACGCAGCCACTGCGGCCAAAAACATGGTGGGCAGTCGCCTGCCTTTGCAGCTAGGCTGCGTAGGCAGGGAACCACTCGGCAGATGCAGTCAGAGTAGATGACTCACACTCTAGACCAGGGGTGGGGAATGTCCGGGATACTGTCATTAAGTCGAACACACTTAGGTCAAGTCATTAGGTCGACATGTACTAGGTCAACATGGAACAAGGTCGACATTTTGTTTTCAATTATATTTCTTTTTACTTTTTCATACTTTACGATCCACGTGGACTACGATTGGGAATAGTAACCTGTGCCGGTTGCAGTGGTAGCGGAGCAAGGCACCTTGCCTGAAGCATGGCGAGCGAAGCGAGCTATGCTTCAGGCAAGCACCCATCACTCACAATTTAGTGGGCGCAGGGCCTGCAGATCTTTTTATACGTGTCCCCAGGGCCATAGCTAGGTGTGTGCGGTAGGGGCACCGCACATAGCACTGCAGCATAGAGGGCGCTGTTGGTGGCACTTGTTAATTATCTGTTTTAATTACTTTCACTTGCAGATTCCCCCTTTTTGAAGACCAGCATCTCTTGATCGCCACTGTCCCCTACCCTGACCCCTTCTGTTGCTAATACCTATACAACATTGATGATCTCAACTTAAGATTTCTGTGTTATTTAGTTACATTGTCCTTTATTATATTTTAAGATGCTGACATACCCGGAATTCAAACCCATTGCCTGTGGCATTGCAGTCAGACAATCTATTCACTGAGCTATCTGCCCTTGCAAATAAAATTCTAAGCTAGAGAATTATAACTATTTGAAGCTTACCTTTTGAAAAAATGATCAGCATTGTGGCTGAGCAGAGCTATGTAGTGTGTGGCTGCAAGAAATTGGATGTGTGGCTACACACTACACAGATCTGCTCAATTGCAATGCTGATTATTTGTTTTACAGGGTAAGCTTCAAATAGTTAGAATTCTCTAGCTTAGAATTTTCTTTGCAATTTTCTTTGTAACTGAAAAACAACGAGCTCTCGAGTTAAGTGCATGAGTGTGGTATAAAGAGGATATGTCCAAATCCATTCTCTTGCAGTGGTCTATATAGGGCCAGTTCTACCATTAGGCAGCTTTAGGCGACTGCCTAGGGGCGCCGGATCCTGGAGAGTGCCACTAAATTCATCTAGCAAAAAACTGAAGGATGATTGTGTGTGCGGACTCCTCCTTACACTGCGCTGGGAAACACAGGCACTGGGGTACAATACAGTACATATGGAGGGGGGGGCATTAAATAACCTACAGATGGGGGATGGAACACAATAAGGAGCATAAAAATATATGTATATATGTACATAATACTGTATGTATGTATGTATGTATGTACGTACGTACGTATACCCATACAATTAAATATCCCACCAGACTAAATATACAGATGCAGTGTATACAGGATAGATGGATGGATGGATAGACAGATAGATAGATAAATTATCCCAGTACTCAGCAAAAAAAAAATTAATTGGCCTCAGTGTCCTATACAATTGGCAACATGCCAGCTAGCATGTATACAATACATAGGCAGAAAGAATGGTCATCACTCAAGGATTTCAACGTAAAAGTACTGTATATTGTGAACAAAGTCACGAAAATATACTTTCTGCTGTGGGGTACACTGGGCTCCACAAGGAATGACATAGGGGTATAGAGTAGGATCTTGATCTGAGGCACCAACAGGCTGAAAAGCTCTGACTGTTCCCAGAATGCATAGCGCCACCTCCTCAATAACCCCGCCTCCCTGCACAGGAGCTCAGTTTTGTAGCTGGTGCCGCAAATAGCAGGCACATAACAGAGGGGCTGCTCCAGGCAGCCCTAAGAAGAGCTTTTTTTGAAGAAAAAGTGAAGACTACAAGGGCAGCAGCGGTGTGTAAATGTCAGAAACATTCACTGCTGCAGCTCCAGCTCTCCCCAGCGGCGCTGTACACTCCCGAGCCCTGGTTGCCGGGTAACTACAGCTGGAGGCTCCGGTTTTCTTCATGGTCAGGCACACACAACGGGGGCTCTCCGGGATCGCGTGGCCACGCATCGGGAGGTGGTGAGTGGGTCCCGCTTGCGGGACCCGTACTTTATCGCGATCTGGCGCGGTTAGTGGGAGGCGGGCCGCGCACGCTGGCGGTGGACACTGTGGCAGTACAGGCGATCCCACTAGATCACCAGGGCATGGGTGCAGGTAGCCCACAGTACCTGGTGGTTTTGCCAGCAGAGGGATAAGGCTTAGACCTGAAGCCCCTCCCCCAGCCCCAGGGTGCCATTTCCCGCAAATGTGCCCGCCCTGGAGCTGCATATCTGTCTCTCCCTCACTCCCTGTCAGTGTCTGGGCGCCATTTCTCTCAGCTTCACTGTTCTTGGGACTGTTTGGGCAAATCCTCCTGTGTAAAGCCGCCTGGTTGTCAGTGCTGTGACTTTACATGACACTTAAGTATTCTACCTGCCTTTTAGACAGTGTTAGTTAAGAGAGTGCATTTAGTCAGGGTTTTCTAGTACAATTACCCTGTGATATACATCCACTTCTTACTGTGCAGTGTTATATCTATTGACTACATAGCTATATATAAACTAGTCCAGTGCAGTATTATTGTTAGTAATAACCTCTGCATTGTACAAACTGTGACTATCTGTGTGTGCATTAGCTAGCTGAGTGGTGTCCGTTTCGTGTCTTTCACTCGACTTGCTATCCCTATATTCTATAACCTGAGGGGGCTTGGTGCGTCAGGTTTTATATTTATATAGGATTTTCACAAAGATATACTTTCATACGTATTTTTCTCTGTGATTTTAGTCACCATATCTCTCCTTTATCTCTGCTAGTGCTGACTACACTGCGCAGGGGTTTTGGTAGGAGGTATTGTGCTGCTGACAACTGTACTGTGTTACCTGATACTGCAAGTAATATCATGTCTGCTTCTGAGGGTAATGGCTCTGGGGCTGAACACACTGCCGGTGTTGCTGAAATCACAGATCCCTATGAGGAGAATATAGCAGCTGTGGGCTCTGGTTCTGGGGGCTCCTTGCCCCCCAGTGGGACTGTGGCAATGGCGGTACATAATGACCCACCGTGGGCCGCTTTTTCCACGCTTCTACATACGCTAGTTCATAAACTAACACCCCCTATGGGACCCCATAAGCCGTATGTGGTCCCTGCAGCTAACCCGCTGTGGGCGGACGATTTATCTGCTCAATTGAAGAGGTTGAACCAGTCCCTGACTACTAAAAAGTCTGACCTTCGCTCGCCCAAGCCCAAGGGGTCCTCTAAGCGAGCTCATATCTCCTCACAATCCACTGCTGTCACTGACACCTCGTCTGATGAAGACGGCACTTACACTGACCCCACAGATTCTGACACAGATACTGCTGATGGGGAGGGTAGTTCACATGTGGATGTTCCTGATCTTTTGGAGGCTATTAAGTTGATTTTACAGATTACGGATGATTCCGAGCCATCCGTCCCTCCTAAGAAACCAGATGGGTTCAAGCGTCAGAAGGTGGTTAAACAAGTTTTACCTCACTCTGACCACCTAGTGGATATACGTCAGGACCCCTGGGAAAACCCGGGTAAGAAGTTTGTGCCTCAAAAGAAGATGCTGGCTCGCTATCCCCTCGCACCAGAGCTGTCTAAAAATTGGGAAACGCCTCCTCCAGTGGACTCACATGTGGCTAGGATGCTGGTTTCCTCAGCTCTACCTGTCACTACCGTCACGTCTCTAAAAGAACCTACGTATAAACGTGTGGAGGGTTGTCTGCAAGCGATTTACACCCTCACGGGTGCTGCACAAAGGCCCATTATTGCAGCAACATGGGCTGCAGAGGCTATTGAAGCATGGGCCTTGGAGTTAGAAGCTGAAATCTCTTCTGACCATGCTAGACAATGCTTGTCATATATTGTCACAGCTTCTCGCTATATTAAAGAGGCGGCTTCTGATGCCGGTATCCTAGCAGCCAAGGCCTCTACTACGTCAGTCCTGGCTCGCCGGATATTGTGGCTGAGATCCTGGTCTGTGGATCTGGACTCTAGAAAAACCCTGGAGGTACTCCCTTTCAAGGGAGATATTCTGTTTGGGGAGGACTTACAGTAAATAAGATTGTGGCTGACTTGGCTACTGCCAAAACTGCCTGTCTGCCAAGTACCGCTCCTTCTGTGTCGAAGGCTAAAGGTACTTCCTTTCGCCCTTCAGGTAAAGCAAAAGGTCAGGCGTACAACAAGAAGGCCCGCAGTTTCAAACCTGGTAAGCCAAAGCCCAAAAGAGCCTGGGCGGCCCATCAGCCAGCTTCCAAGACCGATAAGATTGTCGCATGACGGGGCGGGCCTCCCACTGGGGGATCCCAGGGTGGGGGACCGGCTTCTAGGGTATACCTAGGAATGGTTGAAGACCACTTCAGATGCCTGGGTACGGGAAGTCGTCACTCGAGGTTATGCTATAGCCTTCAAAAACCGACCCCCTCATCGAATTTGCCGAACAGACGTCCCGTTGGACCAGACAAAGGCAAACACTCTACATTCGGTGGTACAGACCCTCCTGGATACAGGAGTCGTAGTACAGGTGCCTCTTGCGCAGAGGGGCCGGGGGTACTATTCTCTGCTGTTTCTAGTCCCGAAACCGAATGGGTCCTTCCGGCCCATTCTCAACCTCAAGGCATTGAACAGGTTTGTGAAGATTTCTAAGTTCCGTATGGAAACCCTTCGCTCTATAGTTCTGGCCTTGGAACCTGGGGACTACATGGTCTTCCTGGACATACAGGATGCTTACCTGCATATTCCTATAGCAGAGTCACATCAGCAATACCTTAGGTTTGCGATTGGCAACCTTCATTACCAGTTTTGGGCGTTACCTTTTGGTTTAACTACGGCTCTGCGAGTCTTCACCAAAGTTATGGCGGTGGTGACGGTGGTACTCCGCCGTCAAGGGGTCAGGATACTGCCGTATCTGGAAAACTTATTAATCCTGGCAAATTCCCCAGAAATTCTCCTGCATCATCTGGATATGACTGTCCAGTTTCTACAAGCCCACGGGAGGCTCATCAACTGGAAGAAATCCTCCCTGGTCCCTGCTCAGAGCATGGTGCACCTGGGTGCGCTATTGGACACTCACAACCAGAGGTTGTTCTTGTCTCAGGAGAAAGTCCTGAAGCTTCAGGACAGGATTCGTTGCTTCCTTTCTCATCCGCAAGTGTCGATACATTCGGCTATGCAGGTGCTGGGCTTCATGGTATCAGCATTCGACACGGTGGAGTATGCTCAATTACATTCTCGCCCCCTCCAGAAGCTGATTCTAGCCAAGTGGGATGGCCTGCCTCACCAGATCAGGTCTCACCTGATCTTATTGACTCCGGAAGTCCGTCTGTCGCTGCTCTGGTGGCTCCAGGACCGACAATTGTGCAGGGGCCGTCCATTCTGGATATCCAACTGGGTCCTGTTGACGACAGAAACCAGTCTAAGAGGTTGGGGCGCGGTGCTGGAGCAACACTCCCTTCAGGGGCGTTGGACCAAGGAGGAATCCCTCCTCTCGATCAACATTCTGGAATTGCGGGCGGTCTTCAATGCGTTGCACCTGGCCCAGCATTTAATTCAGAACCGTCCTGTTCAAGTACAGTCGGACAACGCCACCACAGTGGCTTACATAAATCATCAAGGCGGCACTCGAAGCCGTTTTGGCAATGAAGGAAGTCTCACGGATTCTTCATTGGGCAGAACGCTATCTACTGGCCATATCGGCAATATTCATTCCGGGAGTCCTAAATTGGGAAGCGGACTTTCTCAGTCGTCAGGACGTACATGCCGGCGAGTGGGGCCTCCATCCAGAAGTGTTTCAACTCCTAGTGGAAAAGTGGGGCCTTCCAGACGTAGATCTGATGGCGTCTCGACACAATCACAAGGTTCCGGTCTTCAGAGCAAGGACAAGGGATCCTCAAGCAGCATTCGTGGATGCGCTGGCGGTGCCGTGGAGGTTTCGGCTGCCATACGTGTTTCCTCCGGTGTCACTCCTGCCCAGGGTAATTCGGAAGGTCAAGCAAGAAAAAGGAAATCTGCTTCTCATAGCTCCAGCGTGGCCCAGACGGCACTGGTTCTCAGACCTGCAAGGCCTATCGTGAAAGCGTCCAATTCTACTTCCACAACGCCCAGACCTCCTTGTTCAGGGTCCCTGTATCTACCAGGACCTAGCCCGGCTGTCTTTGACGGCGTGGCTCTTAAAGCTTCCGTCTTAAGGGCTAAAGGGTTTTCTGAGGCGGTCATTCAAACTATGTTGCGGGCCCGGAAACCAGCTTCGGCTCAGATTTACTATAGGGTCTGGCATTCTTACTTTGTTTGATGCGCATCTAACAATTATGACGCTTTTAAGTTTAGTATAGCCAAGTTGTTGGCTTTTCTTCAGCAGGGCCTGGACTTAGGCCTGCGTCTGGCCTCCCTCAAGGTTCAAATATCTGCCTTGTCGGTGTGGTTTCAGAGAAAAATTGCGACCTTACCTGATGTGCATACCTTTACTCAGGGTGTGTTGCGTATCCAACCTCCCTATGTCCTGCCTGTGGCTCCTTGGGACTTGTCGGTGGTTTTGGAGGCGTTACAAGAGTCTCCGTTTGAACCTCTTGGTTCAGCTGATCTTAAGTGGCTTTCCCTTAAGGTGGTGTTTCTGCTGGCTATTGCCTCAGCTAGAAGAGTGTCGGATTTGGGTGCCTTGTCCTGTAGTTCCCCATATCTGATATTTCACCGTGACCGGGCGGTTCTTAGGACTCGTCCCGGATACTTACCTAAGGTGGTTTCTTCGTTCCACCTTAACCAGAAGATTGTGGTTCCGGCACTTGTTTCTCCTGATCTGTCTTCCAAAGAGAGGTCTTTGGATGTGGTACGGAGAGTGTCTATGTGAAGAGAACTGCTTCTGTTAGGAAATCTGATTCTCTCTTTGTGCTGTTTGGATTTCACAAACGGGGCTGGCCTGCTCACAAGCAAACTTTGGCCAGATGGATTAGAATGGTGATTGCACATGCTTATATGAGGGCTGGCCTCTCGGCTCCTGCTCACATTACGGCCCATTCTACTCGGTCTGTGGGACCTTCTTGGGCGGCCCGCCGTGGTGCGACCCTTGAACAATTGTGCAAGGCGGCTATGTGGTCATCTGTGAACACGTTCATAAGGTTATATGCCTTCGATACTGCCGCTTCCCAGGATGCTTCCTTTGGACGCAGGGTTCTTGTGCCCACTACAGTGCATCCCCTCCCATAAGGAACTGCTTTAGGACATCCCCTATGTCTTTCCTTGTGGAGCCCAGTGTACCCCGCAGCAGAAAATGAGTTTTATGGTAAGAACTTACCTTTGTTAAAACTCTTTCTGCGAGGTACACTGGGCTCCACAAGGCGCCCACCCTGACGCACTTAGCTTCTTTGGGTTGGTATGGCATTAGCCGCTGACACTTCTCCTGTCGTGAGAGTGTGGTGTATGTGGCTACTAACCGTTGTCGTCTTTTTCTGCTACTGCATTGGGCTGGTTGACTAAAAACTGAGCCCCTGTGCAGGGAAGCGGGGTTATAGAGGAGGCGGCGCTATGCATTCTGGGAACAGTCAAAGCTTTTCAGCCTGTTGGTGCCTCAGATCAAGATCCTACTCTACACCCCTATGTCTTTCCCTGTGGAGCTCAGTGTACCTCGCAGAAAGCGTTTTAACAAAGGTAAGTTCTTACCATAAAACTCATTTTTTCACTTTAAAAGTCCATGAGTGTTGTTTCTTCTTTCTGTATATGTATACTAATGCAATATACCCTAGTCGACCTAGTGGCCACCTGCATCTCCCCTCCAAGAGGTGGGGGGATTGCAGGTTAGGGGGCACTAGGCTGGAGATTTGCATAGGGTGCATGGAGACCTTGCACCGGCCCTGGGTCTATAAATGTGTGTGTAATACATATATATATATGTGTGTATATATATATATATGTGTGTGTGTGTGTGTGTGTGTGTGTGTGTGTGTATATATATATATATATATATATATATATATACTGTGTGTATATATATATTTACACTGGGGTTCACTGGGGTGCCCTTTGCTCACTCTGGTCTTTTTATCACTCTGCCTGTGTCGGCAGCATAGCACCTTGAAATAAACACATTAGTGGTGTTGAAACGTTGGTGGTGCACACTATGCACTTTATTTGACTTTTGCGGTTACATATGGCTTTTGGAATATATTGATCGATTTGCAAATTCCAAGGGGTGCTGCCTGGTTCTTTCCAAGCAAGTGGAGTACTGAGCAAAGGGTACCCCAGTGAACCCAGACATTATATGATTTGGTGAGGAAGGCACCCCGGTTGATGAATTGGAACAGTGAGTGCCATTGTGATATATACTGTGTATGTATAAAATGTGGGAATGGGCATCATAGCATGGGCTTTCTCTGGGATCAATCTTATCATGCCCTTCCCCACAGGGCATGGGCCTTTTGTCCCTATTGAAACATTTTTTGGGGGGTAAGGGGGGCGCCAATTTGCTCTATGGCACAGGGCACTAAAAAGTCTAGTTACAGCTCTGCGTGTCCCTACTTAGTAGCCAGTGATAGGTCAAGGGGTTGTACTCCAGATATCTGATAATGGCTCTTATTCCGATTTGATCGCTAGCTGCTGTTGTTCGCAGCGCAGCGATCAGGCAAAAAAGCGGCACTTCTGCGCATGTGTATGGTGCGCACTGCGCACGCGAGACATACTTTCACAAAAGCCGATGCAGTTTCACACAAGGGCCAATATTTACTAATATTCGTGTTTGTGTCGGTTTGTGTTGTGTTTAAACTCGTCTTGTATCGGGTGCATTTTCATGCAACTTTTTGAAACTATATACGCCAGGTTACGAAGCAGTTGACTTTATGGTTTTCGTGTTTTCCGATGTCGATGCCAGTTGGGTTTTTTTGGCACATTTACGGCCGTCATTGTCGTTTGCGTACGTGTTTTTGGTTTTTTTGCTGGTTTTTTTTCTAAGTTAAACGCGGCAGGGTTTTTTTTTTTCCCGCGGCCGCATTTTCACTTTTAGTTTCGTTTTTCATCCCTGTTCGTGATTGGTTGTGTTTCAGATGGTAGGAGTGTCTGTGTGCAACCATATAAATACGCCCCAAACCGTCCGCACCTCGTGGGTTTAGCTAGTGGTGAGGAGGGAGGTTGTGCTGTGGAGGTTGGTGAGTAGTTGGTTTGGTGAGGAGTTTTTTGGGCGATTTCTGAGTGTAGTATTGTGTTTGAAAGTAGTCTTGTCATTCTTGTAGTCTTGTTTTTTGTGGTTTTGTCTCATTTTTGGTCCAAGTTTTTTTTATTTATAGTCCCTTGTCACTGTGTGTGTGTGTGTGTGTGTGTGTGTGTGTGTGTGTGTGTGTGTGTGTGTGTGTGTGTGTGTCATTTGTGCAGTGGTAGTGGAGGAGTGTGTTTGTCTTTTGTTTTTTCTGTGTTAAGTGTTTTGACACACAATTATGTGTGACTCACAGGTGGGTGAGGTGGAGGGTGTGAGTGAGGGGGAGGAGGTCGATCAGGTGGAGGAGGTGAGTGTGAGTGAGGTTAGTGAGGTTGAGGAGGTGGGTGAGGTTGCTGCAGCAGCCTCAAGTGACAGTGATAGTGACAGTCAGAGTGCTCCACAGCCACGCACCACTACTAAGACTGGGTGGAATGTCAAGTTTAGTTATGCTGAAAATGTGGCATTGGTGCGGGAGCTGATGAAGTATCAGCGGCAGCTATTTGGCCCTGAGTCCGCCAAGGTGCCAACACTGAAGAAGACGGTGTTGTGGGCAAAAGTTGTTGCTGCTGTCAATAGTGAGGGGGTGGTCAAGCGGACGGAGGACACGTGCCGCAAACGGTACTATGACATAAAGCGACGTGTCAAGTCCAAAATGGCCAAGGAGGCGAAGTCGGCTCGAAAAACCGGTGGTGGCCAGCCCTATATTGCAAGATATCTGGAGTATGAGGAGCCCATGCGGAGTGTAATACCTCCTGAAGTAGTCTCTGCAACCCATGTCCGGGATTCAGATAGGCCCAGGAAGAATGGTGAGCATGTGTATTTGCATTAACATTCTATGACCTTTTTTTTTTTTTTTTGTTCAAATGTGTGTCATGTGACGTTGCATATTACTCCCATCTTCAAGCGTGTGTCAGCAAATACCTTGTTTTTGGTAATGTTTTCTACAAAAGCCAATGTAACATCTTACTTTATTGTATGTCATGTGTTTTTTCCCGGTATATTTTCCATGTGTAGTTTGGACTTGGTGTGTCATTGAATTGTCCAGCAATAATGTTTTCCTTTTGGACATTTTTAATTATTTAATTTGGACTATGTTTTATATTTAGGTTATCCATGTGCAATGTTTCCAAAACAGTGGTTGGCCTGTTAGAGGCTGGAGTTGTGGAAAGTGGTTTGGAAACCACTTACATGTGTAATGTCATTATTACTGAATGTAATATATTGTTTAAAAAATCCACTGTTTGTTTGTTCAGTTTGAGTTTGTATTTGTACCCTGACACAACACTGCAGTGTAATTTTTTAATTTGTGTTTTGTTTTTGTTTGGCTCATATAGTGGTAATGTGTGTTTGGAGTGCCACATCACAGAGCAATTTATATATTGCATCTGTAATATTTTTCCTTTCATTACAAAATGAAGATGTGTGTGTTTTTGGTTGTTAATGTATGTATTTTTACTTGTGTCCTATGTCAGTGTCCTGTACATGTTTTCCTGTGTTGCACTTTCCATAGTGCATATGGCTATTGGACAATGTTTATTGTTTTATGTAGTGTTTTTTTGGTTTCCGGTCCTTATGTTTTTGTTAAAAATAAAGCAAGCATTTATTTAAGAATAAATGTTTATAAGCATAATGGGTGGATGTATCAACAATAGCATGAATCCATGATTTTTTTATTTTATTTTTACAGTGTTTGAAAAAAGCTGTACTACTCGTCCTACAGTAACTCCCATCACATCTGATGATGATGACGCTGCAGAAGCAGGTAAAGTGTCCATTGTAGTATAGGGTATGTTTGTAAAGGAATGGCCATAACAAAATTTCACTTTCAATAATAGGTCCATCAAAAGAAGTCTGGAGCAGCAGAAATGGGACTTCGGTAAGACACCACCACAAAAAACCTGTGGCAGTAAAGAAAGCAAGGTCTGATGTCCAGGGCCAACCACAGCAGGCTACCCCGCCACGAAGATTATCGACAGTATGTTCGGTCCCCCCACTCCAAATTTTGGACACACCTCCAAGACGTCAACCACACTCCCCTCATCTTGATTGTGAGTATCAAACTGAAATAAATATAAACAATTTCAGATCGTAATCAAACTTTTTCTTAACCGCATTAAGTCAAAACACATCAAAATCTTATATACTTACCGAAGTAAGTAAAACATGAAATGGAATCCTAGCAAAATGCCCTTGTCCACATCCAGTAAATATATGTATGTCCACTTGAGCCATACAGTAGCACATTGTGTGTAAGAAGCTGCAACAGAAACTCATGTTTAATTTTTGAAAATAGTAAGGTTGTTTAACAAATTTGCGCATGTGTGTTTGACCTCACATTGCCAAATAATAAGATTTTACTTACCGGTAAATCTATTTCTCGTAGTCCGTAGTGGATGCTGGGGACTCCGTAAGGACCATGGGGAATAGACGGGCTCCGCAGGAGACATGGGCACTTTAAGAAAGAATTTAGATTCTGGTGTGCTCTGGCTCCTCCCTCTATGTCCCTCCTCCAGACCTCAGTTAGAGAAACTGTGCCCGGAAGAGCTGACAGTACAAGGAAAGGATTTGGGGAATCCAGGGTAAGACTCATACCAGCCACACCAATCACACCGTATAACTTGTGATAACTTTACCCAGTTAACAGTATGAACAATAACAGAGCATCAGATAAACCCTGATGCAACTATAACATAACCCTTATTTAAGCAATAACTATATACAAGCATTGCAGAAGAAGTCCGCACTTGGGACGGGCGCCCAGCATCCACTACGGACTACGAGTAATAGATTTACCGGTAAGTAAAATCTTATTTTCTCTAACGTCCTAGTGGATGCTGGGGACTCCGTAAGGACCATGGAGATTATACCAAAGCTCCCAAATGGGCGGGAGAGTGCGGATGACTCTGCAGCACCGAATGAGCAAACACAAGGTCTTCCTCAGCCAGGGTATCAAACATGTAGAACTTTGCAAAGGTGTTTGAACCTGACCAAGTAGCCGCTCGGCAAAGCTGTAATGCCGAGACCCCTCGGGCAGCCGCACAAGAAGAGCCCACCTTCCTTGTGGAATGGGCCTTAACTGATTTAGGCAGCGGCAACCCAGCCGCAGAATGAGCCTGCTGAATCGTGTTACAGATCCAGCGAGCAATAGTTTGCTTTGAAGCAGGCGCCCCAAGCTCGTTGGAAGCATACAGGATAAACAAAGATTCTGTTTTACTGACCTTAGCCGTTCTGGCTACATAAACCTTCAAAGCCCAGACCACATCCAGTGACTCGGAATCCTCCAAGTCACAAGTAGCCACAGGCACCACAATAGGTTGGTTTATATGAAAGGGTGAAACCACTTTCGGCAGAAATTGTGGGCGGGTCCGCAATTCTGCTCTATCCGCATGAAAAACCAGATAAGGGCTTTTATGTGACAAAGCCGCCAATTCTGACCCACGCCTAGCCGAAGCCAAGGCTAATAGCATGACCACCTTCCACGTGGGATATTTTACTTCCACCGTTTTGAGTGGTTCAAACCAGTGTGATTTCAGGAAACTCAACACCACGTTAAGATCCCAAGGTGCCACTGGAGGCACAAAAGGGGCTGAATATGCAGCACTCCCTTTACAAATGTCTGAACTTCAGGCAGAGAAGCCAGTTCTTTTTGAAAGAAAATAGATAAGGCCGAAATCTGAACCTTAATGGAACCCAATTGAAGGCCCAAAGTCACTCCTGACTGTAGGAAGTGAAGGAAACGGCCCAGCTGGAATTCCTCCGTAGTGGCATTCCTGGCCTCACACCAAGCCACATATTTTCGCCATATACGGTGATAATGTTGAGCCGTCACATCCTTCCTAGCCTCTATCAGCGTAGGAATGACCTCCTCCGGAATGCCTTTTTCTGCTAGGATCCGGCGTTCAACCGCCATGCCGTAAAAACGCAGCCGCGGTAAGTCTTGGAACAGACAGGGCCCCTGTTGCACAAGTCCTGTCCTAGAGGCAGAGGCCACGGGTCCTCTGTGAGCATTTCTTGCAGATCTGGATACCAAGTCCTTCTTGGCCAATCCGGAACAATGAGTATTGTTCTCACTCCTCTGTTCATTATGATTCTCAGCACCTTGGGTATGAGAGGAAGAGGAGGAAATACATAGACCGACTGGAACACCCACGGTGTTACCAGTGCGTCCACAGCTATCGCCTGAGGGTCTCTTGACCTGGCGCAATATCTCTGCAGCTTTTTGTTGAGGCGGGATGCCATCATGTCCACCTGTGGCAGTTCCCACTGACTTGCAATCTGCGTGAAGACTTCTTGATGAAGTCCCCACTCTCCCGGATGGAGGTCGTGCCTGCTGAGGAAGTCTGCTTCCCAGTTGTCCACTCCCAGAATGAACACTGCTGACAGTGCGCTTACGTGATTCTCCGCCCAGCGAACAATTCTGGTGGCTTCTACCATCGCCACCCTGCTCCTTGTGCCGCCTTGGCGGTTTACATGAGCTGCTGTGGTGATGTTGTCTGACTGAATCAGAACCGGTTCGTCGCGAAGCAGGGACTCCGCTTGATGTAGGGCGTTGTATATGGCCCTTAGTTCCAGGATGTTGATGTGAAGGCAAGTCTCCTGACTTGACCACAGACCTTGGAAATTTCTTCCCTGTGTGACTGCCCCCCACCCTCGGAGGCTTGCATCCGTGGTCACCAGGACCCAGTCCTGAATGCCGAATCTGCGACATTCGAGAAGGTGAGCACTCCGCAGCCACAACAGGAGAGACACCCTGGCCCTGGGGGATAGGGTGATTAACCGATGCATCTGAAGATGTGATCCGGACCACTTGTCCAGTAAGTCCCATTGGAAGGTCCTCGCATGGAACCTGCCGAAAGGAATGGCCTCGTATGATGCCACCATCCTTCCCAGGACTCGAGTGCAGTGATGCACTGACACCTGTTTTGGTTTTAATAGATTCCTGACCAGTGTCATGAGCTCCTGAGCTCTCTCTATCGGGAGATAAACCCTTTCCTGGTCTGTGTCTATGATCATGCCTAGGAGAGGCAGATAAGCTGTAGGAACCAACTGCGACTTTGGAATATATAGAATCCAGCCGTGTTGCCGTTACACTTCCAGAGAAAGTGATACGCTGTTCAGCAACTGCTCTCTTGATCTAGCTTTTATGAGGAGATCGTCCAAGTATGTGATAATAGTGACACCTTGCTTCCGCAGAAGCACCATCATTTCCGCCATTACCTTGGTGAATATTCTCGGGGCCGTGGAGAGACCAAACAGCAACGTCTGAAATTGGTAATGACAATCCCGTACCGCAATTCTGAGGTACGCCTGATTAGGTGGATAAATGGGGACATGAAGGTATGCATCCTTTATGTCCAGAGTCACCATAAAATCTCCCCCTTTCAGGCTTGCAATGACCGCTCTTAGCGATTCCATCTTGAACTTGAACCTTTTCAGGTATATGTTCAGGGATTTTAAATTCAATATGGGTCTGACCGAACCGTCTGGTTTCGGGACTACAACATGGTCGAATAATAACCCCCTCCTTGTTGAAGGAGGGGAAGCTTGACCACCACCTGTTGAAGATACAATTTGTGAATTGCAGTTAACACTGTTTCCCTCTCGTGGGGGGAAGCCGGCAGGGCCGTCGGTGAGAGGGCATCTCCTCAAAGTCCAGCTTGTATCCCTGAGACACAATATCTATTGCCCAGGGATCTAACAGGGAGTGAACCCACTTGTGGCTGAACTTACGAAGGCAGGCCCCCCACCGGGCCTAGCTCCATCTGTGGAGCCCCAGCGACATGCGGTGGATTTTGTGGAGGCCGGGGAGAACTTCTGTTCCTGGGAACTAGCTGTGTTGTGCAGCTTCTTTCCTCTGCCCCCGCCTCTCGCAAGAAAGGACGCACCTCGGACTTTCTTGTTTCTTTGTTCGAAAGGCTGCATTTGATAATGTCGTGCTTTCCTAGGCTGTGCAGGAATATAAGGCAAAATATCAGAATTACCAGCTATAGCTGTGGAGACCAGGTCCGAGAATCCTTCTTCACACAATCCTCAGCCTTCCATATGCCTCTTAAGTCGGCATCATCTGTCCATTGCATATTCTACAGGACACGTCAAGCAGAAATCGACATAGCTTTGACCCTAGGACCCAGTAGACATGTCTCTTTGGGCATGATTTATAATAAGAATTTACTTACCGATAATTCTATTTCTCGTAGTCCGTAGTGGATGCTGGGGACTCCGTCAGGACCATGGGGAATAGCGGGCTCCGCAGGAGACAGGGCACATCTAAAAAAGCTTTTAGGTCACATGGTGTGTACTGGCTCCTCCCCCTATGACCCTCCTCCAAGCCTCAGTTAGGTACTGTGCCCGGACGAGCGTACACAATAAGGAAGGATCTTGAATCCCGGGTAAGACTCATACCAGCCACACCAATCACACCGTACAACTTGTGATCTGAACCCAGTTAACAGTATGATAACAAAACGAAGTAGCCTCCGAAAAGATGGCTCACAACAATAGTAATAACCCGATTTTTGTAACAATAACTATGTACAAGCATTGCAGACAATCCGCACTTGGGATGGGCGCCCAGCATCCACTACGGACTACGAGAAATAGAATTATCGGTAAGTAAATTCTTATTTTCTCTAACGTCCTAGTGGATGCTGGGGACTCCGTCAGGACCATGGGGATTATACCAAAGCTCCCAAACGGGCGGGAGAGTGCGGATGACTCTGCAGCACCGAATGAGAGAACTCCAGGTCCTCCTTAGCCAGAGTATCAAAATTTGTAAAATTTTACAAACGTGTTCTCCCCTGACCACGTAGCTGCTCGGCAAAGTTGTAATGCCGAGACTCCTCGGGCAGCCGCCCAGGATGAGCCCACCTTCCTTGTGGAATGGGCATCTACATATTTCGTCTGTGGCAGGCCTGCCACAGAATGTGCAAGCTGAATTGTACTACAAATCCAGCGTGCAATAGACTGCTTAGAAGCATGAGCACCCAGCTTGTTGGGTGTATACAGTATAAACAGCAAGTCAGACTTTCTGACTCCAGCCGTCCTAACTATATATATATATATATATTTTTAGGGCCCTGACCACGTCTAGTAACTTGGAGTCCTCCAAGTCCCTAGTAGCCGCAGGCACCACAAGAGGTTGTTTCAGGTGAAAACGCTGACACCCCTTTATGAAGAAACTGGAGACGAGTCCCAGTTCTGTCCTGTTCAAATGGAAAATTTTAATATGGGCTTTTGTAAGACAAAGCCGCCCATTCTGACAATCGCCTGGCCGAGGCCAGGGCTAACAACATGGTCACTTCCCATGTGAGATATTTGTCAACAGCATGGTCACTTTCCATGTGAGATATTTCAAATCCACAGATTTGAGCGGTTCAAACCAATATGATTTTAAGAAATCCCAACACTATGTTGAGATCTCACGGTGCCCCTAGGGGCACAAAAAAGCTGTATATGCAATACATCCTTTACAATCTGGACTTCAGGAACTGAAATCAATTCTTTCTGGAAGAAAATCTACAGGGCCGAAATTTAAATGTTAATGAACCCCAATTTGAGGTCCAAAACACTCCTGTTTTCAGGAAGTGTAGAAATCGACCTAGTTGAATTTCCGTCGTGGAGCCTTCCTGGCCTCACCCACGCAACATATTTTCACCACATGTGGTGATGACGTTGTGCGGTCACCTCCTTCCTGGCTTTGACCAGGGTAGGTATGACCTCTTATGGAATGCCTTTTCCCCTCAGGATCCGGCATTCAACCGCCATGCCGTCAAACGCAGCCGCGGTAAGTCTTGGAATAGACATGGTACTTGCTGAATCAAGTCCCTTCTTAGCTCCCCAGGCCCTTAGTCCTCTGTGAGCATTTCTTGAAGTTCCGGGTACCAAGTCCCTCTTGGCCAATCCGGAGCCACTAGTATAGTTCATACTCCTCTATGTCTTATAATTCTCAATACCCTGGTTATGAGAAACAGAGGAGGGAACACATACACAGACTGGTACACCCACGGTGTTACCAGAACATCCACAGCTATCGCCTGAAGGTCTCATGACCTGGCGGAATACCTGTCCCGTTTTTTGTTCGGGCGGGACGCCATCATGTCCACCTTTGGACTTTGCCAACGGTCCACAATCATGTTGAAAGACTTCCCTATGAAGTTTCCACTCTCCCGGGTGGAGGTCATGCCTGCTGAGGAAGTCTGCTTCCCAGTCGTCCACTCCCGGAAAGAACACTGCTGACAGTGCTATCACATGATTTTCCGCCTAGCGAAAAATCCTTGCAGTTTTCACTGTCCTCCTGCTTCTTGTGCCGCCCTTCTGTTTACGTGGGCGACTGCCGTGATGTTATCCCACTGGATCAATACCGGCTGACCTTGAAGCAGAGGTCTAGCTAAGTTTAGAGCATTATAAAATTGCTCTAAGCTTATTTATGCGGAGAGAATTCTCCAGACTTAATCACACTTCCCTGGAAATTTTTTCCCTGTGTGACTGTTCCCCAGCCTCTCAGGCTGGCCTCCGTGGTCACCGGCATCCAATCCTGAATGCCGAATCTGCGGCCCTCTAGAAGATGAGCACTCTGTAATCACCACAGGAGAGACACCCTTTTCCTTGGATATAGGGTTATCCGCTGATGCATCTGAAGATGCGATCCGGACCATTTGTCCAGCAGATCCCACTGAAGAGTTCTTGCGGGAAATCTGCCGAATGGAATTGCTTCGTAATAAGCCACCATTTTTACCAGGACTCTTGTGCAATGATGCACTGACACTTTTCCTGGTTTTAGGAGGATCCCGATTAGCTCGGATAACTCCCTGGTTTTCTCCACTGGGAGAAACACGTTTTTCTGGACTGTGTCCAGAATCTTCCCTAGGAACAGTAGACGTGTCGTCGGAAAAAGCTGCGATTTTGGAATATTTAGAATCCACTCGTGCTGTCGTAGAACTACTTAAGATAGTGCTACTCCGACCTCCAACTGTTCTCTGGACCTTGCCCTTATCAGGAAAGCGTCCATGTTTCTTTTAAGAAAAATCATCATTCCGGCCATTACCTTGGTAAAGACCCGGGGCGCCGTGGACAATCCAAACGGCAGCGTCTGAACTGATAGTGACAGTTCTGTACCAGGAACCTGAAGTACCCTTGGTGAGAAGGGCAAATTTGGACCTGTAGGTAAACGTCCCTGATATCCAGTGACATCATATCGTCCCCTTCTTCCTGGTTCGCTATCACTGCTCCGAGTGACTCCATCTTGATTTGAACGCTTGTATGTAAGTGTTCAAATATTTCAGATCTCACCGAGCCGGTTGGCTTCAGTACCACAATATAGTGTGGAATACTACCCCCTTCCTTGTTGTAAGAAGGGTACTTTGATTATCACCTGCTGGGAATACAGCCTGTGAATTGTGTGAGGGGGAGACGTCTCGAATTTCCAATGTACACCTGGGATATTACATGTAGGATCCCGGAGTTCCCTTGCGAGTGTTGCTGAAACTCTTGAGATGACCCCCTACCGCACCTGAGTCCGCTTGTACGGCCCCAGCGTTATGCTGCGGACTTGGCAGAAGCCGTGAGGAGCTTCTGTTCCTGGGAATGAGCTGCTTGCTGCAGTCTTCTTCCCTTTCCTCTCCCCCTGGGCAGATATGACTGGCCTTCGCCCGCCTGCCCGTATGGGGACGAAAAGGACTGAGACTGAAAAGACTGTGTCCTTTTCTGCCAATATGTGACTCGGGGTAACAAAAGGTGGATTTTTCAGCTGTTGCCATGGCCACCAGGTCCAATGGACCGCCCCTTTATACGGCAATACTTCCATATGCCGTCTGGAATCTGCCTCACCTGACCACTGTCGTGTCTTCGTCTGGCAGATATGTACATCACATTTACTCTTGATGCCAGAATGCAAATATGCCTCTGCGCATCACACATATATAGAAATGCATCCTTAAAATGCTCTATAGACAATAAAATCCTGTCCCTGTCAAGGGTATCAAAATTTTCAGTCAGGAAATCCGACCAAGCCCCCTCAGCGCTGCACATCCAGGCTGAGGAGATTGCTGGTCGTAGTATAACACCAGTATGTGTGTATATACTGTTATGATATTTTCCAGCTTCCTATCAGCTGGCTCCTTGAGGGCGGCCGTATCTGGAAACGGTAACGCCATGTTTTTTATAAGCGTGTGAGCGCCTTGTCCACCCTAAGGTGTGTTTTCCAACTCGCCCTTACTACTGGCGGGAAAAAGGGTATACCGCCCATAACTTTCTGTCGGAGGAACCCCACGTATCATCACACACTTCATTTAATTTATCTGATTCAGGCAAAACTACAAGTAGTTTATTCCCACCCTACAAAATACCCTTATTTGTGGTACTTGTGGTATCAGAAATACGTAACACCTCCTTCATTGCCCTTAACATGTAACTTGTGGCCCTAAAGGAAAAATACGTTTGTTTCTTCACCGTCGACACTGGGGTCAGTGTCCGTGTCAGTGTCTGTCGACCGACTGAGGTAAATGGGCGTTTTTACAAGCCCCTGACGGTGTCTGAGACGCCTGGACCGATACTAATTTGTCCGCCGGCTGTCTCATGTCGTCAACCGGCTTGCAGCGTGTTGACATTATCACGTAATTCCATAAGTAAGCCATCCATTCTGGTGTCGACTCCCTAGAGAGTGACATCACCATTACAGGCAATTTTCTCCGTCTCCTCACCAACATTTTCCTCATACATGTCGACACACACGTACCGACCTACAGCACACACATACAGGGAATGCTCTGATAGAGGACAGGACCCACTAGCCCTTTGGGGAGACAGAGGGAGAGTTTGCCAGCACACACCAAAAGCGCCATAATGTATATAACAACCCTAGAAGGTGTTGTTTCTATATATGGGCTCTTAATATATAATTATATCGCCAATTTATGCCCCCCTTCTCTTTAACCCTGTTTCTGTAGTGCAGGGGAGAGTGGGAGCCTTCCTCACCAGCGGAGCTGGTCAGGAAAATGGCGCTGAGTGCTGAGGAGAATAAGCTCCGCCCCTTTCACGGCGGGCTTTTCTCCCGGTTATTAGGAAAACTGGCCTGGGTTAAATACATACATATAGCCTTAATGGCTATATGTGATGTATTTATTTGCCTCTAAGGTAATCTATATTGCTGCCCAGGGCGCCCCCAGCAGCGCCCTGCACCCTCCGTGACCGAGATCAGTGAGCCGTGTAGCAACAATGGCGCACAGCTGCAGTGCTGTGCGCTACCTTCATGAAGACTGAGGAGTCTTCTGCCGCCTGTTTCCGGACCTCCGTTCTGCCGTTCTTCAGCGTCTGTAAGGGGGATCGGCGGCGCGGCTCCGGGACGAACCCCAGGCTGACCTGTGTTCCGACTCCCTCTGGAGCTCAGTGTCCAGTAGCCTAAAACTTCAATCCTCCTGCACGCAGGTGAGTTGCAAGTCTCTCCCCTAAGTCCCTCGTTGCAGTGATCCTGTCGCCAGCAGGAATCACTGATTAGAAACCTAAAAAAAAACTTTTCTAAACAGCTCTTTAAGAGAGCCACCTAGATTGCACCCTCTCGGACGGGCACAAAAACCTAACTGAGGCTTGGAGGAGGGTCATAGGGGGAGGAGCCAGTACACACCATGTGACCTAAAAGCTTTTTTAGATGTGCCCTGTCTCCTGCGGAGCCCGCTATTCCCCATGGTCCTGACGGAGTCCCCAGCATCCACTAGGACGTTAGAGAAATATATATATATATATATATATATATCTCTTAAGACAGCATCTTTAATATATATATATCTCTATATATACATATATATATATATATATATATCTCTATATATATATATATATATCTCTCTCTATATATATATATATATATATATATATCTATATATATATATATCTATATATATATACACACACACACACTAGGGTCTCAATCTCTGCTGATAAGGTACCTGTCCACGCTGCCACAGCACTATAAACCCATGCCGACACAATCGCCGGTCTGAGTAGTGTACCAGAATGTGCACGCTATCTGCAGGATCCCTGAGAATAGCTGTTACGTCAGGGCTCCCTTTTGGGCAAACGTGACACCCTAGGGGAAGATTCCCATCGTATCCTGGCCCTAGTGGGGAAAGGATACTCCCTGAGAATTCTTTGTGGGAAACTGCAGTCTCTTGTCTGGAGATTCCCGCTCTTTTTCATCATGAGAGGAGGGAAATTTACCTCAGCTTTCTTCCCCTTAAACATGTGTACCCTTGTGTCAGGGACAGATGAGTCATCAGTGATATGCAAATCATCTTTTATTACAATAATCATATATTGAATACTTATCTGCCATTTTGGCTGTAACTTTGCATTATCGTAGTCGACACTGGAGTCAGACTCCGTGTCGATATCAGTGTCTATTATTTTGGATAGTGATCATTGAGAGACTCTGAAGGTCTCTGCGACATAGGGACAGACATGGGTAGATTCCCTGTCTGTTCTCTAATCTTTTGTGCAATAAATTCACCTTAGCACTTAATTACACATATCCAAACAGGTGTCGGCGTTGTCGACGGAGACACCCTCTCACACACACATTTGCTCCATCTTCTCCTTAGGGGAGCCTTTTACCTCAGACATGTCGACACACATGTACCGACACACCACACACTCAGGGAATGCTTATCTGAAGACAATTCCCCCATGAGGCCCTTTGGAGAGACAGAGAGAGTATGCCAGCACACACCCCAGCGCTATTAACCCAGGACTAACACAGTAACTTAATGTTAACCCAGTAGCTGCTGTTTATATTGATTTTTGCGCCTAATTATGTGCCCCCCCCTCTCTTTTTACCCTCTTCTACCGTGTAACTGCAGGGGAGAGGCTGGGGAGCTTCCTCTCAGCGGTGCTGTGGAGAAAAAACATGGCGCTGGTGAGTGCTGAGGAAGAAGCCCCGCCCCCTCGACGGCGGGCTTCTGTCCCGCTTTCATGTACAATTTTTGGCGGGTGCTCATACATATATACAGTGCCCAACTGTATATATGCAAACTTTTGCCAAAGAGGTCTCTAATTGCTGCCCAGGGCGCCCCCCTCCTGCGCCCTGCACCCTTACAGTGACCGGAGTATGTGGGTGTAGTGTGGGAGCAATGGCGCACAGCTGCAGTGCTGTGCGCTACCTCAGTGAAGACTGGAGTCTTCTGCTGCCGATTTCGAAGTCTTCTTGCTTTTTTCACCCGGCTTCTGTCTTCCGGCTCTGCGAGGGGGACGGCGGCGCGGCTCCGGGATCGGACGACGAGGGTGAGATCCTGTGTACGATCCCTCTGGAGCTAATGGTGTCCAGTAGCCTAAGAAGCAGGACCTATCTGCAGAGAGTAGGGCTGCTTCTCTCCCCTCAGTCCCACGATGCAGGGAGTCTGTTGCCAGCAGGGCTCCCTGAAAATAAAAAAACCTAACAAAATACTTTCTTATAGCAAGCTCAGGAGAGCTCACTAAACAGCACCCAGCTCGTCCGGGCACAGATTCAAACTGAGGTCTGGAGGAGGGACATAGAGGGAGGAGCCAGAGCACACCAGAATCTAAATTCTTTCTTAAAGTGCCCATGTCTCCTGCGGAGCCCGTCTATTCCCCATGGTCCTTACGGAGTCCCCAGCATCCACTAGGACGTTAGAGAAACATATAAAAACATTACTATGTTTGTTTTAGAAAAGCTATAAGGTAACACATTATGGATTACAATGTGTTTTTATGGTGGAGTATGTCTGATCTACAATAAAACTAAAGCGTTTGCTTTCACAATGAAGTAACCAGACACATTTGCCACAAACAGGCATATGTATGTATTTCAGTTAAGAGTGATGATGTTGCTAGGCAGAATATCTGAAAGCAACAGTGAATGACATGTGCTCCATGTGTAGTGATTTGTTTTCATTTATCAAACATATGGATAGCTAACGGAGATTTTTTCAACATTTCAGCTTCTAGTCCTGGAAACAGCATCCCTCCGCAACAACAGCAACACAGTGACATGGATGAGACAATCATCTTAGAAATGCAGCCATTAAGCCAAGGAATCAGCCCTCCAGCACCGGTGAGTACACCACCACAGCAAAACACACCACCACCACAACACAGCCCAACAACACCAGTAACACAAGGCCCTGATCAGGTATTTTGGACCATTTGGGCTAGACAGCAGGCCACTAATGAAGATTGCCTGCGTAGGCAGACACAAATGTTTGCAAGCCTACCATGTCACCTCAGAAGAATAACCAGAAATATGAGTAGACAAAATGAACAAACCACGAGAATTGGTCATAGCATGGAACTCATGCGTACAGACATTACACAGGTCATGGCCAACTTACAGCGCATAATGGAAGAACAGCACAGACTAATGGAAGAACAGCACAGACAACAGCAAAGTTATATGAACATTTTTCAAAACAATCAAAAGATAAATTAAAGTTTATTCCGAATTGTAGACAATCAAAATGCTGCTACACGTGAACTCAATGCCACCCTCACTAACCTGAATGAAACACTCAGATCCATGCACCAACAGCAAATAAGCAGCAGTTCTGGTACGACTACTCCAAATATCACGCCAGTCTCATCACCAACAAGATGCTCCACCAGAGCACGACAACATGACATTGCTAAAGGCAAAGGGCAGGACAAGCAGGCACCCAAAAAAAAAATAACAAAAAAATAATAATTTATACATTTCTGATAAGTAAATCAAAATAGTTAGTAATTGTATGTTTGGCAAAATATATATAACACTTAGCTCCTTGACAATTTATACAACATCATTAATTATAAGTGGTACAAACAACAACATGAAATTTGTACGCACATTTATTCTTTACCATCTTTGTTTTTTTTTTGGAGGAGGGTAATGTTGTTAGAGCTGCACATACATGTTAGCAGGAAGGAACCAGACCACTTGATTTTTTTCTAATCATTACTCTTTCTAGATTCCAATCATTCTCCTATCCTGCACACACAATCATTGCCAGGCAGGCACAATATGTTTAGCAGGAAGGAACCAGACCACTTGA
Source organism: Pseudophryne corroboree (assembly GCF_028390025.1). Taxonomy (NCBI): domain Eukaryota; kingdom Metazoa; phylum Chordata; class Amphibia; order Anura; family Myobatrachidae; genus Pseudophryne; species Pseudophryne corroboree. Next base: position 497,117,710 of record NC_086449.1, on the reverse strand, counting down.
TTTTTTTTCTAATCATTACTCTTTCTAGATTCCAATCATTCTCCTATCCTGCACACACAATCATTGCCAGGCAGGCACAATATGTTTAGCAGGAAGTAACCAGACCACTTGATTTTTTTCTAATCATTACTCTTTCTAGATTCCAATCATTCTCCTATCCTGCAGCCAATACAAATTACAATGTGATTGTTAACTCTTTTACATTTCTTCTCTATACAACATTACAAGAATAACAAAAAAGCGTAAAAAGCTTTTAATATGTTGTCATTGAATTTAGATATTTCAGCGCCAAATTGAATGTCATTATTGTTGGGCCATGTTTGTGTGTGTTAAAAATGAGTAATAATGTTGTTACACATGATGCAGAAACCAAAAAATATGTAATTTTTAACCCAAAAACTAATAATGTGTATAATAATGTATATATGTGGCAAACTGTGTATTTACTGACAAATCAGCAAGTTTACTTCAGCAAACATTCCGAAATAAATTATTTTTTATGAGAGTAAGTTTGAGGCCCTTAAATACGATGGAGCATCACACATAGGGACACATGTATTCCTCAAGGCTAACATATTATATGTTGAGGACTGTTTATTTAGAACACAGGTTCTCAAACTCGGCCCTCAGGAACCCACACAGTGCATGTTTTGCAGGTCTACTCACAGAATCACAAGTGACATAATTAGCTCCACCTGTGAACCTTTTAAAATGTGTCTGTGAGTAAATCATACACCTGTGCTTCTACTGGGTTACGTGCAAAACATGCACTGTGTGGGGTCCTGAGGGCCGAGTTTGAGAACCTGTGCATTAGGATGTTACACACAATCATAAAGTAAAAGACTAAATGGATTATGTGTGCTTGTAATAAATTAGCAGTGCAAGTTTAGAACACTTATCCAGACTTAATGCATGCCACTCATAATCTGTTGTTTTGAGTTTTAAAATAAACACAATACACATGCGACATTTGTTTTGCATAAAGCGAGGGTATGTTTGTATGTCTCAAGGAGACACACATTCTGAGTAATGGTGTTTAAAATAAAAATGGGCCAACGTCTATTTATGATTACACAACAAATGAAATAAGCAAACCAAACTTACCTTAGAAATAGCGAGTGATGAGCTCTTGCCTAACCTGCCTCCCTACATCTGTACTCCAAGTATCACCAGATGTCTCTAATTCCTCTGCTTGCTGGCTGCTTTCTTCATCCTCCTCAACATGTGGCAGATGTTGTTGCAAACACATGTTCTGAAGAAAGCAGCAGCAGAACACAATCTGAGTCACCTTCGAGGGACTATACAACAAAAGGCCACCAGACTTATCCAGATACCGAAACCTAGATTTCAGCACACCAAAACATCTTTCTATCACATTCCGCGTGGACTTATGTGCATGATTGTAATTGTGTTCAGCAGGGGTATCAGGTCGGGACAATAGAGTTAGAAGCCAAGAGAAACAGCCATATCCTCCATCACCTAAAAGACAGATATAGTAACGTGATTCATGTTAAGATACAGCAACACATAAGTTACACACTGTGGGGCAGATGTATTAACCTGTAGAAGGCATAAGGAAGTGATAAACCAGTGATATGTGCAAGGTAATAAAGGCAGCGGACAATCTGTTGCTAAATGTTCATTTACATATTGGAGCTGATTGGCTGGTGCCTTTATCACCTTGCACATATCACTGGTTTCTCAATTCCTTATGCCTTCTACAGGTTAATACATCTGCCCCTGTATTTGGACAAAGTATACGCAGGCCTACACATATCAAATTACATACCCAGCAGCCATCCATCTGGCATTTGTCCGTCCTCAAACTTATCAAAGAGGGATGACTGACTGAGGATGAAGGAGTCATGGCAGCCCCCAGGGTAACCAGCAACAACACTCATTATTTTGAGATTTGCATCACAAACCACCTGCACATTTGTGGAGTGCTCTAGATGTCGATTAGTATATATGTGCTGTCTGCCCCTAGGTGGTCTCAGCTGAATGTGTGTGCAATCTATGGCTCCCAGCACATTGGGCATGCCAGCCAGCTCATAGAAATCTACCCTGACGGAATGCCACTGAGACTCCTGGGTAGGGAAGCAGATTGAAGCATCGATGTGGGGCTGCAAAACAGCCAAAACCTGTGTGTATATTTGAAAGAACAATAAACATGAGATTTTAGGATAGAACTGGCCACCGAGAAATTAAAAAAAAAAAAAAAAAAAGAAGAGGTAGTTAGGTATACATCACCTGTGTTAATATTCTCGAAAATGAGGGCTGTGAGATTCCTATGACATCCCCAGACACAGCCTGAAAGCTGCCAGTAGCCATAAAGTGCAACACAGCCAGGAGTTTGTGCAGGCCTGAGACAGAGCGAGAGCGTGCTGTCTCAGGGTCTAGGCCCAGTTTGACAAGGTCATACAGATGGAAAATGTTGTTACGATTTAGATGGAACATCTGTATGACCATATCATCGGACAATGCGTTCAAGTTTAAACGCCCCCTAAAAAAACGAGGCTTGCGCAGCCACCGCAGAATCTGTACAACCTGCTGACCATGTTCAGTTTCTTGGCCCTGGGTACTTACAGGCTGATGTCTGAGTCTGAGGAATCCCACAGCACACAAAATATCACTGGTCCACAGTCCTGCTGCCCTTTCTGAGTGGAGGTGGATTGAATTGGGCCTAACATCCTTTTATAGGCATCCGTATTCAAGTGTGATTGATTTTTGAGTTGCAACACATGTAAACACGGCTGAAAAAAGCAGGTCTATTTTTTTGCCTCTTTTTTTTTTTTAACGAATCGCAAAAAAATACGACCGCAACTGAGCACTCAGAGACTAACACCCAAATACGAATGAATAGTGAATACCCGTATTGTATGAAATAACAGCCGCGTTTGACCGGTCTATTCATTCGTATTTCTGAACTTTGCAAATCAAACCATTACGAATAGTCCAAACACTGCCGAGATTGGTGCTTAGTGAATTCCCGTGTTGGGACTTAGAAAAAAAAACACAAATCGGACAAACTCGATTTTTTAGTAAATATTGGCCCAGGTCTAGCAACGCTTTTCAGTCGCACTGTTGACCGTTGAGTGATTGACAGGAATGGGGCGTTTCTGGGAGGTAACTGACCGTTTTCAGGGAGTGTGCTGAAAAACGCAGGCGTGTCAGATACAAACGCAGGCGTGCATGGGGAAACGGGGGAGTGACTGGCCGAACACAGGGCGTGTTTGTGACGTCAAAACAGGAACTAAATAGTCTGAAGTGATCGCAAGGTAGGAGTAGGTCTGCAGCTACTCAGAAACTGCTTGAAATTATTTTGACGCCATTCTGCGATCCTTTCGTTCGCACTTCTGCTAAGATACACTCCCAGAGGGCGGCGGCTTAGCATTTGCACTGCTGCTAAAAGCAGCTAGCGAGCGATCAACTCGGAATGAGGGCCAAAGCCCATTGCTGTCTGCCAGTGTCCCACATGAACTTCTGGACAAATCTATTTTTAGCTGGCAATGAGTGTCCGACATGTGCGGTTCGCTCAGCACACATCTCTCCTGCATCGGCCCGTGGGTACTGGGCTTAAGTGAGTAGCTAAAAGTCCCGATAAATAATCAGCCACTGATATCTTTTATTTCAATACTATATATTGCTTCTTGATATTGCAGATACAGGTGAAACTCAGAAAATGAGAATATCGTGCAAAAGTTCATTTATTTCAGTAATTCAACTTAAAAGATGAAACTAATATATTATATAGACTCATTACATGTAAAGTGAGATATTTCAAGCCTTTATTTGTTATCATTTTGATGATTGTGGCTTACAGCTTAAGAAAACTCCAAATCCAAAAACTAAAGGGGGGTATTCACGGAGAGATCCATGCTTAAAATCTAAGCAATCTGACTAGATTGCTTAGATTTTAAGCACAGATCACTCGTGTGTAGCCACTCAGCGATAGCGATGCGCGGCCCCGCACATCGCTATCGCCGCTGCTAGATTGAGCCTGCATGCAGGTCAATCTAGTGGGTCGCTCACTTCACCCGCTGGGTGAAGTGAGCGGCCCCCGTCCTCCCCCCGCATCGCTCAGCACACATCGCGCTGTGCTGAGCGGCGGGAGAGATGTGTGCTGAGCGGTTCGCTCAGCACACATCTCTCCCGTGTATACCCCCCTTAAAAAAATTAGAATATTATATAAAATGATGGGAAGACAAAGGCAAGACAAGATAACTACAATCAAGAATTTAAGCAAATAATCAACATTATAACAAACCATATCTATATATTGATTGGTACACTGGAGAAGTAAATATTCTACATTTGCAAAAAAATATATACAGTATATCTTCTCTCATTCTGTGACTTAAATGAATTCTGGAGCAAACTCAAGAGACCTTGATATAAAAACACAACATAATGATGTTACTGTTTTGCTGCAGTTATCAGTTCACTAGTTGCAACTTAGAGCTATTGTCTGTATGAGATATAAGTGAAAATCTGAGATAACATTTTGAGGCTTCAGCATTTCTTATCAATTGTATGTTAAAGTCAAGTAAATAATTACATTTTTGAAAACCTCATTATAGTATCCTGTTAAATGCATTTATATTGTTATACGTATTTACACAAATATGCTGATGAGTTAGTAAGATAACTGCATATATGTCAGTGCATAAATAGATTCTCATGAGCCTGATGCAGAGTTTAGTCACCTTAGTGTTCTTTATAGGCCCTCTCTTTCAGTCCATATAACTATCCCCTACACCAGGGGTTCCCAACCACAGTCCTCAAGGCACACCAGTCTAGGTTTTAAGGATAGCCATACTTGAGCACAGGTAACTTAATCAGCACCTCAATTCTTTTATTTAACCATATGTGCTCAAGTTTGGATATCACTAAAACCTAGATTGTTATTATGGCTTGAGAACCGAGGGTGGGAAACACTCACACTACCAGTAGCGACTTCCACCACCATTGGGTTTTCAGTAGTTATTAGTCCTGTATTGTATGTATTGTTAAATCATAATATAAATCATTTTTTAACCAGTTACGTCTTTGAAGAGTCAAAGTAGCTGTTAAAAGATCAATGTCATGTCAAGGATTGCCACTAATAATGCAGAAGCGCTTGAGGCTTTCACATTCTTCACAAAAGGTTCCACTGAACACTGTGTAATGCAGTCCTGTCAGAGTACCAAAGACTAAACAACATGATTCCTGGCTCTACACTTAGCACATAGTCTTTTACTGACCTGAGGTTTATATCTGTCACCAGTTGGTGAACTATAATATGTAAAAGGGTTGTCAAACAGATTCTCCATGACGCCAACAGCATAGGTTCCAGGCTTGTTTTGGAAGCCATAGATGCCTCTTTTCCATTACAAAGTTGGCAACACTGGTTGGCTAACATTATACCATATGAATCTCTGGAGGGATCCAATTGTATTGGCAATGAGGGTCATACATTTAGAGTTCTGAATGGAATTACTACACCACAGAGATTCTACTTAGTGGACCCTAACATTAGTGGTGATCCTTATAGCGAGCAGCTGCATATCTGTATGGATTTGGGCATTTTAACATAGAATCGCTATAGCCACTTGGATCCCAGCTCCCATCAAACCAAATCCGTAACATTAGCAAAAATTTCCTTTCCAGCCAATCAATTCCTGGCAAAAATGATTAACCTGGTAAACAGCTCTCAAATGTATTTCCGCTACAGAAATATCCTCAGATATTCAAACTATCTTTAAAAAGGAATACCATTTATTGTATGTAAAACAAGTAACAGAAATATGACTGGAATTAATGGGCATGTGCAACTGCAGTATACATGCAAATAGTGGTGTGATGTATCGCAATCAAATCGCAAAATATGATAATTCCCACTCTATACACTTGTCATCATCATCATCGGGGCTCATTTGCACCTGCCAGAACTTATTGCAAATGACATGCCCACAATTTCATCTACACACCCTCACTGAAATTTGCCTACATAAGAACACCCCGCTTACGTCTACCTAGTCGCAAGTGGAGATGCAATTAAAATACATCACAGACTGAGAAAAAGGAATCAGTTAACACTACAAAAATACCTGGAAATGCTCACTTAAATCACATTCTGATAGTCTTCCAACAACATCATGTAATTTTCAATGCAGGCAATAATTAATGAAAGGAATTGTACACTTTATCATAGATTAAACAAGAAGTATTAGGACAGAATAAAAGGGTGAAGCTGCTGAATAAGCTGAGATCATTTGGAATATGAATGGCTGTGGATCACTCGGTAGACCAGAATTAGGATGACAGTCAATATGCCGACCCATATGGTCAACAGGGTTAAAAGGTTGGCCCATATGGTCAATAAGTCGACATGGTCAAAAGGTTGACATGGAATTGGTTGGCACAAAAAGGTTAACACTTTTTTTTTGTTTTGTGGGTGTAATTTTCTATGTTAAACCACATGTGACCCCAATTAGTGTACCACTGCACTCGGCACGGATTGCAGTTAAAATGCCGGCTGTCGAGATCCCGGCATTCAGGATACCAACGCCGAAATCGCGACAGCCGACAATGCCGACAGCCAGGATCAGGGCGCACCAGGGCTATTCCCACTTTTGGATGTCTTCGACACCCATAAAGTGGGAACAGATTATGTGTGCGAGCACAGCGAGCCCACTGCGTGGTGAGGCAATATGCCGCTGTCGGGATATGGACAGCCGGCATGCCGTCCGCCAGTAATACATACCAAACCCCTTGGCACAGGTTACTATTCCCAATTGTAGTCCACATGGACGGTAAATGATGAAAAAGTTGAAAATAATGAAAAAAATCCCCCAAAATATGTCGGCTATATGTGTGTCAACCATTGTTATGTCGACCATTTGAACCTGACGACCTTTTGTACCTGTTGACCTTAAGATTGTCAACCTTTTTGCATGTCGACCATATGGGGTTGACCTATTGACTGTCAACCTATTTACTGTCGACCTATCATCCGGTTCCCATTTAAACATTAGCAATGTTTGCTATGTACAGGGTGATTGAAAAGTCGCAGTACACCCTTTTGTAAATTGGAAAGTAATATGCAGTATAATGAAGTTTTTATCATTACTAATTTCGTTTTGTTTCTATATACTACTGTGGATATCTGTTAAAGAACTAATGAGAATGTGCGCAATTAGATCTAAGGCTGATGACAGCTTTGCACTGTGATTAAAAACACAACACAGGTGTTGTATGGAAGAGGTATATAACTCTGATTCTGGCTATAGGAGTCATACCTTTGAGAAAGTCACGTGGGTGTGACGAAACGCGTTAGGACTCCTCCCTATTTTCCCATCTGGGATACCTGCCACACGCAATTCCTCTGGTCCGATACCCAGAGGTTTGAACCGACACGGAAATTTTTGATTGGTGCTTATGAGACACAGCCAGCCGACCTCCGCTGCAGTACATCGGTCACATTATTCCATCTGACCCGGCGGGTCGGCGTAAGGTGATATAACTCCAGCTCGGCTCCCTCTCGCTACAGGACGGGTTTTCCGGTAAGAGCACTGCGAGGTGATCATCCAAGCCAGCGCAGTCTGGCGGTCACTATCTGCACTATCCGCAGGACGGGTTTGCCGGTAAGAGCATCACGAGGTGATCATCTAAGCCAGCGCAGTCTGGCGGTTACTATCTGCACCTTTCTTCCTGTTATTCAACCAAGGATCAGCGGTCTCAATATTGCCAATCAATCCAGCAGCTACATGAGGTGCGCTTAATCCAAACACCGGTTCCTATTTCACAACTATATCAGGTAACTTTACGGTGGGACGCCACACGTACCTGTCTTAGAGAACAAGCATTTCATATTATAGTTCCTTTTGCACGAACGGTATTTATCACAATAATAGTTATATACCTTATGGACTTGAAGAACTGAGATATCTGTTCAAATTAAGTAATCACCATACATTATTGTGGACTCTAAACTGATATCTTAGTTACTGTTTAAATTAATTGCGCAACAGTGTTTTTCAATGACTACGTTTCTTAATTGAGACAGGTCTGAGATACCATATATGCTACATTATTGTGTTCATAATTGGACACACTTTTATGATTTATGTTTTATATGTTCTCTCTTTTGGCTTTTTTAAAGCATTATCAATTTGATACTGTGCACAGTATATTTTAAATATAATTTTATTTTGTTATATATTAAAACATTTATGTGCAATATTGATTGGGCTCAATTGATCTGACACTCGGTGGCCTGTATTTGCATGTGCAATTAATTGATTAACTATGGTTCATTATATTCTCTGTTAATCCCGGGCGCAGCTGTATTATTTCTTTTCCTTGACCTTAAGATTGTCAACCTTTTTGCATGTCGACCATATGGGGTTAACCTATTGACTGTCAACCTATTTACTGTCGACCTATCATCCGGTTCCCATTTAAACATTAGCAATGTTTGTTATGTACAGGGTGATTGAAAAGTCGCAGTACACCCTTTTGTTTCAAAACCTGTGCAGGAAATGGGAAAACTGAATACTCCAGTAAGGTATGGGTGAGGTGGGCTATCTTTTAGGGTATATACCGAACATGGGCGCCATCTTGAATCTAAGTCAGTTTTCTCATTTTATGCACAGTGGGGGTCATTCCGAGTTTTTCGCTCGTTGCCAATTTTCACTATATTGCGGTAAGTCGCTTACTGCACATGCGCAAGGTTCGCAGAGCGCATGCGATTAGTTATTTTACACAAAAGTTAGGTATTTTACTCACGGCATAACGAGGTTTTTTCATCGTTCTGGTGATCGTACTGTGAGTGACAGGAAGTGGGTGTTTCTGGGCGGAAACTTGCCATTTTCTGGGCGTGCGAAAAAATGCTGGCGTTTCTGGGAAAACCGCGGGAGTGTCTGAAGAAACGGGGGAGTGTCTGGGCGAACGCTGGGTGTGTTTGTGACGTCAAACCAGGAACGAAACTGACTGAACTGATCGCAATGGTTGAGTAAGTCTCGAGCTACTCAGAAATTGCTAAGAAACTTCTATTCGCAATTCTGCTAATCTTTCGTTCGCAATTCTGCTATGCTAAGATACACTCCCAGAGGGCGGCGGCTTAGCGTGTGCAATGCTGCTAAAAGCAGCTAGCGAGCGAACAACTCGGAATGAGGGCCAGTGTTTGAAACAAGAGGGTGTACTTCGACTTTTGAATCACCCTGTATTATACTAAAATTTGCTATGGGTTAGGAAATGTTTTCCAAAGTATTGATGTCTTCCTTGCATACTTATCTGCTAATTGTTTTACCAATGAAACATATGACATGTACATTATAAAACAAAAATAGCACAACTTTAATATTTCGGCCAGCAGGTTACTTACAGTATTTTAGATGTTTGCAGAATTATTATTAGCATTTTCAATTTATTCCCTACTCGGTGGCACTCAAAACATGTAAAATGTTCATAGGTTTTTTGTTATTTTTAATTGTCGGGATGATTTAACAAGCAGAGGTTTCTGTAACAAGTTCCCACTTGCTGGCTTGTGTACATAAAGTTAAAGCTGTCAAGACAGCACGAAAAGTACAATGATTAACTACACGAATTGGGCAAGCCTCATGCCACCCACACCATCAGTTTCATCATGTTAGGTCACAACTTATTTGGCCTTTCACTACAGTCGGCCAGTTGTAACTTTTCTGCCTGTTTCATTTCACAGACACATACAGTACCTAATAGCGACTAATGCAGTGTAACATAATGTGAGACACTGGCTGACAGGGACAGGTGACCTCAACACGGACAGAAAACAGGGACTGAAGACCCCAATACTGACAGAAAAGAGGGACAGGTGACCCCAACACTGATACAAAACAGGGACAGGTAACTCCAACACTGATAGACACAAGGGCCATGTACTCACTATACTGACAGAAAATGGGGACAGGTGGCCCCAACACTGACAGGAAACAGGGACATGTACTCACTATACTGACAGAAAATGGGGACAGGTGACCCAAACACTGGCAGAAGAGGGACAGGTGACCATACCACTGACAGAAGAGGAACAGGTGACCATACCAGACAAGCAGAATACTGATAGACAAGGGACACTACATACTGTAGGATTGCACTGCAGTCATACAGCACTTGGCAGAGGAGCACGCCAGTATGCGTCACATTTACCCTTATTTGCAATTATTGTACATGCACATTACCAAGGCCGAGCAATGACCTATTAGTAGACAGCCTGTCCCATGTCTCCATGTCAGTAATTATCAGTGCCAGGCACAGCACTGTAAGAGAGAATTAGAATTCAAACTATTCTAACCAGAAGTATGAGGATGACTAACGCTAAGGAATGATGGCCAGTGATGTCCCCCATACTGTATGTGCGGTGATCTGAAGCTGCTAGCGGCCCATGCAGGGCATGTGTCGGGTGTGGGAATGGCGCCGGGCCGGCAGCAGAGTACAGCGAGCAGCAGCACATGATAGATATTCGCTAGCGGCCTAGCGCTGAGCCCGGGGCCGGGGGAGGAGCCGGGGCGGGGCAGACACTGTTGGTACACAAAGGATGGAAGCCGTAGTCACAGGACACGATGCTCTGTTGATATGATGCAATGACGCACGGAGATCCACCTCGCCAATACACCATAACTCCGCCTCGCCTGCATTCCGCTAATAAGTGAGAGTATACCGGGTGATCGCCGGCAGTCACCGAGGGACGCAGCAGCAGCACTGACACATACACACACACACCGGCTGCGCTATATCCGGGTAGCAGCGTCTGCGCATTACCGCAATCCTCTATATTTATTCCGCCTGATCCCTGTTATTTATTATCTATTATTATTATTACTCGTGACCTCTGCCTGCATACAGCCTGCGGGAGCCGGAGCATAGCAGCCAGGTAAGCGGAGCTGGGTGACAGCTGCACGGGGCTGAGCGTGTGACTGGCAGCGTGGTGGGGCTGTGAGTACGGGGGATGCGGCCGCTGCGGGTACATGCTGCTGCGGCATCGCTCCGGGCAGGGGCTGTCTGGGCCCTATAGCTCTCTGAGTACTGCTACATGTCAGCAGCCCGTGCTGCCTGCTCCATGGCTTATGACTGTGCATGACCCAGGGATCATGAATATGCCCCATTAATAATGGTTTTGGCAAAAAAGCCACTATATGTAGAGAGAGCATTGTTATTCTGTCATCTAGCATCCCACCTTGCCTATTCATTCAGTCAATCATTCCTATTTGGTTATTGATCCATGTTGATGTTCATCTTTGGGGCCATACCTTTATTTGGGGCTAGTAGCCACAGTACTGATTGTTGTGTTGTGGGCACACTTGGGTGTTATATCTGCCGCTTTGGGTGAATGAGTGTGCTGAGCGGATGTGCTCTGTCTCAATAGTGTGTGGCTGTTGCATCAGATTCTCCTGTGTTACAGATCAGCAGAGGTTAGGCTGAGGAGGAGCTAGGAGTGGCTATGTACCTTATCCTGTTTCTATGTACTGCCGCACTGGCTAGGTATTGATAGTCATTTTTTTTTTTTCCGGTTAACTCAGCCCCTGCACAGAATTTTCTAGACACAAGCGCCTTCTTCTTGAAATGCGTCTGACTAGACGAGTCTGCATTGGGACTTGGCCTGGTGCATTTAGTCTGATTTTATTTTCAGCATACAGACAAGCTGTATATGTTTAAGCAAGTCCATTTACACTATAGATTTACAAAGGCTTCTTATGGAACCATTTTCTGTAAATGTGTTTGAATGTTTTCTTTCCCTGATCTATGGCCTACATACAGTAAACACATTATTACTATTCTGTAATGTAATATTTATCATCAAATGCTGTCTGTTAATATTGCTTATATAAAGTCACTTCAACATAATCATTCAGCTGTTAAATTATTTACAGCATGTCAATGTTTAGTGGAGTATGGTATTGTTAAAATAACAATAAAATCCCTATAAGAATTTAAGTAAGGTTTATATTATTATTTTTAGATGGGGGGCCCACGGCACAATACCATGTATTTGGTGGGATTACATATCTGCTCATGGCCTTGGAATGTATGTGATTGACAAATGAGGGTGGAGAGCAATGAGGGGAGGGGGGAAATGATGAGATCTGGTGCTTGGAATTTGCTGTGTGCCGGATGAGAATAGCTAGTACTTTTCCACTCTCCCACTACACCCCCTCCTCTTCTCCTTTTTCAGCTTACTCGTGACCACAAAGCATCACGTGGGTAGGTTGCACACTGCAGTATTGACGTTTTCCTTCCTTGCAGGCAGAGAGCCAAGCGCAGCAGTAGGATCACTGCAGCCACACAGTCTACATCAGCTTAACTCGTGGACACTGTATTTGAACACTCTCCTTGATTTTATCTTTACTGCAAAGCAAACCGCTAGGATGAACAAACAAGAAATGGGAAGACTGGATATTTTCCCTGATGACGACAGCGTTAGCTTCAACAGCAACGATGATTTCAATTATTCGGAATATCCGGCAAATAAGCTGTCAACTAAAGGGTCAGCTATGCAATTATTTGATATGCATGTCTGTAAATTTCCTTAAATACTTTCATCATATTGGTTTGAATTGTTATTGTATAGTTAATCCCTGTGTAGTAGTTAAAGAATGTATAGTGTTTTGCCATAATCAAGAATTTAAGATTTATCCTTATTAATATATGGAGAATGTGTTGAATTTTGCCACAATAGTGAATATAATTCTCTAGCTATGATAATCTGAATTAATGTCCATGTTAATTTCATTGCAGTCATTACGATATGGATCCAGAAAACCAAAATTTCCTGCTTGAACCTAAATTGGCAAAGAAGAAATGTGAGACTGAATATGTAAGTACTTCCCTAACCATGCACATTAAAGTTTTCCATATAGGTTGGTCAGATAGAACTTATCCTGTGCATCTTTAATGTGTGATTAACCTGGCCCTATGTTTTCTTAGCTTCCAGGTACCACTTCATTTGGCATGTCAGTATTTAACCTCAGTAATGCCATCGTTGGAAGTGGAATCCTAGGTCTTTCGTATGCTATGGCTAACACTGGAATAGCACTCTTTATGTAAGTATATCATTGTAGTTTTCCATAATAGAGCATATGTTTTCTAAATTCCCTCATTAGGCTACAGATTTGAGGTTTTTGACTCTAATGGTCATCAATTGATTTTTATTGTATCTTATTTACACTGACCAGTATTCTAGTAAATCGCCACTAGAGGCAGTGTATGCATTTTATGTATGCATTTTAGAAATGGTATTGTTTTCTCCTTTTTTATAAAGGACAATGATACACGTTGTTTCCATTGTGCAGTGTTCAAGCTCTTGGCACTGCTATGTTAGTTCTCAATAATGGTATTCTTTAAATAATTAAGTGGCAAAATATATATTTGACATAAAAATTACTTTCTATTCTTTCTATTTAGATCTTTATTTTTATGTTCTGGCATTTATAAATATGTAAATAGTTTTCACATAGTGACAAATTTATATAAAAAAAAAAAATGCAGTTTCCCTGCAGTTCAAAAACTACTTCCCTTTTCACTTCCTGATTAAGAGATTGAACTGTATTAAATAAGAGATAGAAGGAAATTATTAACAAAGCTCTGTAAACGGTTAATCTTAGCATTTAATATAATATCCCATCCGAGAAATAAATAGCATCTGAGTTCTGGTAAAAAAGTAACAATTAGAAAATGCATTGAACATATAAAATGTGTATAATATCCCGTTTGTTTATACATGGCAAGTCTGGTAAATCACTTCAATTGAAACGAGTGCCATGAGAAAATGAATACTGAAGTTTTGTGTTATTGTGACTGTCATTCAAACCACCTATAAATGAATAATGTATTCTTTTTGTTCTAACACCTATTTGATTTAAATTAATTTATTTATGCTTATTTTTATTTTTACTGTAGGATATTATTGACATTTGTGTCAATATTCTCTCTGTATTCCATTCACCTTTTACTAAAGACGGCAAATGAAGGAGGTAAAACTATTAATAATATTTGTAATTGATTTAGAGAATTGTAGACATTTAGAAGTTGCTTTTTTTATTTTTTATTATTTTGGATACTAATATTTGTCTAATTTATTTTTAGGTTCTTTGTTATATGAGCAATTAGGATTTAAAGCCTTTGGTTTATTTGGAAAACTTGCAGCTTCTGGGTCTGTTACAATGCAAAATATTGGAGGTACATTTATTTATTGCTGACTGCTATTAAGAGCACATCATTAGCTACATTTCTGAGAGATCTGTTCCCTAATTTGTTCTGTTTTGCAGCCATGTCAAGCTACCTCTACATAGTGAAATATGAATTGCCCCTTGTAATCAAGGAACTGATTGGACCGAATGTCAATCAGGAGTATGTATATATATTTTTCTATTTTTATTTATTTATTTTTATTAAGCCAACTCTGTTATCAAGAACTTTAGAAATTGTGTATATTGTAAGAATGACTTCACAAACAGATTATTTTATTATCCCTAAACCACTGCTAAATTAGAAAGTGATCCATGACTCCTAATAATTTCTGTATATTTTAGTCTTTAATGACTGCAGCAAGTTGCCAACTTTAAGTCAATGCTGGCTTTATATTTTGAGATGTGTCATTTATTGTTTGTATCATTGAAGTAAACAACATGGAGGACTGTGTGTGTGCAGACATTTACTCTCATAATAATTTCTCTATCGTCCTAGTGGATGCTGGGGTTCCTGAAAGGACCATGGGGAATAGCGGCTCCGCAGGAGACAGGGCACAAAAAGTAAAGCTTTAGGATCAGGTGGTGTGCACTGGCTCCTCCCCCTATGACCCTCCTCCAAGCCTCAGTTAGATTTTTGTGCCCGGCCGAGAAGGGTGCAATCTAGGTGGCTCTCCTAAAGAGCTGCTTAGAAAAGTTTAGCTTAGGTTTTTTATTTTACAGTGAGTCCTGCTGGCAACAGGATCACTGCAACGAGGGACTTAGGGGAGAAGAAGTGAACTCACCTGCGTGCAGGATGGATTGGCTTCTTGGCTACTGGACATTAGCTCCAGAGGGACGATCACAGGTACAGCCTGGATGGTCACCGGAGCCTCGCCGCCGGCCCCCTTGCAGATGCTGAAACGAGAAGAGGTCCAGAATCGGCGGCAGAAGACTCCTCAGTCTTCTTAAGGTAGCGCACAGCACTGCAGCTGTGCGCCATTTTCCTCTCAGCACACTTCACACGGCAGTCACTGAGGGTGCAGGGCGCTGGGAGGGGGGCGCCCTGGGAGGCAAAATGAAAACCTTTTTTGGCTAAAAATACCTCACATATAGCCTCCGGGGGCTATATGGAGATATTTAACCCCTGCCAGAATCCGTTAAGAGCGGGAGACGAGGCCGCCGAAAAAGGGGCGGGGCCTATCTCCTCAGCACACAGCGCCATTTTCCCTCACAGAAAGGCTGGAGGGAAGGCTCCCAGGCTCTCCCCTGCACTGCACTACAGAAACAGGGTTAAAACAGAGAGGGGGGGCACTAATTTGGCGTTAGAAATATATAAAAGATGCTATAAGGGAAAACACTTATATAAGGTTGTCCCTATATAATTATAGCGTTTTTGGTGTGTGCTGGCAAACTCTCCCTCTGTCTCTCCAAAGGGCTAGTGGGTCCTGTCCTCTATCAGAGCATTCCCTGTGTGTGTGCTGTGTGTCGGTACGTGTGTGTCGACATATATGAGGACGATGTTGGTGAGGAGGCGGAGCAATTGCCTGTAATGGTGATGTCACTCTCTAGGGAGTCGACACCGGAATGGATGGCTTATTTAGGGAATTACGTGATAATGTCAACACGCTGCAAGGTCGGTTGACGACATGAGACGGCCGACAAACAATTAGTACTGGTCCAGACGTCTCAGAATCACCGTCAGGGGTTTTAAAACGCCCGTTTACTTTAGTCGGTCGACACGGACACAGACACGGACACTGAATCCAGTGTCGACGGTGAATAAACAAACGTATTCCTTATTAGGGCCACACGTTAAGGGCAATGAAGGAGGTGTTACATATTTCTGATACTACAAGTACCACAAAAGAGGGTATTATGTGGGATGTGAAAAAACTACCGTAGTTTTTCCTGAATCAGATAAATTAAATGAAGTGTGTGATGATGCGTGGGTTCCCCCCGATAGAAAATATGGGCGGTATACCCTTTCCCGCCAGAAGTTAGGGCGCGTTGGGAAACACCCCTTAGGGTGGATAAGGCGCTCACACGCTTATCAGAACAAGTGGCAGTACCGTCTATAGATAGGGCCGTCCTCAAGGAGCCAGCTGACAGGAGGCTGGAAAAATATCATGAAAAGTATATACACACATACTGGTGTTATACTGCGACCAGCGATCGCCTCAGCCTGGATGTGCAGAGCTGGGGTGGCTTGGTCGGATTCCCTGACTAAAAATATTGATACCCTTGACAGGGACAGTATTTTATTGACTATAGAGCATTTAAAGGATGTATTTCTATATATGCGAGATGCACAGAGGGATATTTGCACTCTGGCATCAAGAGTAAGTGCGATGTCCATATCTGCCAGAAGATGTTTATGGACACGACAGTGGTCAGGTGATGCAGATTCCAAACGGCACAAAGGTGTATTGCCGTATAAAGGAAGAGGAGTTATTTGGGGTCGGTCCATCGGACCTGGTGGCCAGGGCAACTGCTGGAAAATCCACCGTTTTTACCCTAAGTCACATCTCTGCAGAAAAAGACACCGTCTTTTCAGCTTCAGTCCTTTCGTCCCTATAAGAGTCATATCTGCCCAGGGATAGAGGAAAGGGAAGAAGACTGCAGCAGGCAGCCCATTCCCAGGAACAGAAGCGTTCCACCGCTTCTGACAAGCTCTCAGCATGACGCTGAGACCGTACAGGACCCCTGGATCCTACAAGTAGTATTCCAGGGGTACAGTTTGGAATGTCGAGACGTTTCCCCTGCGCAGGCTCCTGAAGTCTGCTTTACCAAGGTCTCCCTCCGACAAGGAGGCAGTATGGGAAAAAAAAATTCACGAGCTGTATTCCCAGCAGGTGATAATTAAATTACCCCTCCTACAACAGGAAAAGGGGTATTATTCCACACTATATTGTGGTACTGAAGCCAGAAGGCTAGGTGAGACCTATTCTAAATCTAAAAAAATTTTGAACACTTACAAAGGTTCAAATCAAGATGGAGTCACTCAGAGCAGTGATAACGAACCGGGAAGAAGGGGACTATCTGGTGTCCCGAGACATCAGGGATGCTTACCTCCATGTCCCAAATTTGCCCTTATCACTAAGGGTACCTCAGGTTCGTGGTACAGAACTGTCACTATCAGTTTCTGACGCTGCCGTTTGGATTGTCTACGGCACCCCGGGTCTTTACCAAGGTAATGGCCGAAATGATGGTTCTTCTTCGAAGAAAAGGCGTCTTAATTATCCCTTACTTGGACGATCTCCTTACATTCCCTTAGAATGTAAGCTCTCACGAGTAGGGCCCTCTTCCCTCATGTGCTTATACTTTTCTTACTTTAATAATCCTCAACCGCCCAGATCCCACAGTTTTTTGACCACCTGGAACTTATCTCTATGTTTACTGGTGTAGTTATGCTTAGCTGCCCTGTACTTGTCCTATATTGTATTCAACTGTAAGTCACTGTTTTCCTATTTTTTATGTGCATTTGTACTCTGTAATCGGGCGCTGCGGAACCCTTGTGGCGCCATATAAATAAAGGATAATAATAAATAATAATAATAAGGGCAAAGTCCAGGAAACAGTTGGAGGTCGGAGTAGCACTATCTCGGATACTGTTACAACAGCAGGGGTGGATTCTAAATATTCCAAAATCGCAGCTGATCCCGACAACAAGTCTCCTGTGCTTAGGGATGATTCTGGACACAGTCCAGAAAAAGGTGTTTCTCCCGGAAGAGAAAGCCAGGGAGTTATCCGAGCTAGTCAGGAACCTCCTAAAATCAGTGCATCATTGCACAAGGGCCATGGTAAAAAAATGGTGACTTCCTTCGAAGCAATTCCAGTCGGCAGATTTCATGCAAGAACTTTTCAGTGGGATCTGCTGGACAAATGGTCCGGATCGCATCTTCAGATGCATCAGCGGATAACCCTATATCCAAGGACAAGGGTGTCTCTCCTGTGGTGGTTACAGAGTGCTCATCTTCTAGAGGGCCGCAGATTCGGCATTCAGTTTTGGATGTTGGTGACCACGGAGGCCAGCCCGAGAGGCTGGGGAGCAGTCACACAAGGAAAAAATTTCCAGGGAGTGTGATCAAGTCTGGAGATTTTTCTCCACATAAATATAGCTAAGGGTAAATTTATAATGCTCTAAGCTTAGCAAGACCTCTGCTTCAAGGTCAGCCGGTATTGATCCAGTGGGATAAAACATCACGGCAGTCGCCCACGTAAATAGACAGGGCGGCACAAGAAGCAGGAGGGCAGTGGCAAAAACTGCAAGGACTTTTCGCTGGGCGGAAAATCATGTGATAGCACTGTCAGCAGTGTTTCATTCCGGGAATGGAAACTGGGAAGCAGACTTCCTCAGTAGGCACGACCTCCACCCGGCAGAGTGGGAACTTCATGGGAAAGTTTCCACATGATTGTAAACCGTTGGAAATTACCAAAGGTGGACATGATGGCGTCCCGTCTGAACAAAAAACGGGACAGGTATTGCGCCAGGTTAAGAGACCCTCAGGCAATAGCTGTGGACGTTCTGGTAACACCGTGGGTGTACCAGTCGGTGTATGTGTTCCATCCTCTGCTTTTCATACCTAAGGTACTGAGAATTATAAGACGTAGAGGAGTAAGAACTATACTCATGGCTCCGGATTGGCCAAGAAGGACTTGGTACCCGGAACTTCAAGAGATGCTCACAGAGGACTTATGGTCTCTGCCGCTAAGAAGGGACTTGTTTCAGCAAGTACCATGTCTGTTCCAAGACTTACCGCAGCTGCGTTTGACGGCATGGCGGTGGAACGCCGGATCCTAAGGGAAAAGGCATTCAGGAAGAGGTCATTCCTACCCTGGTCAAGCCAGAAAGGAGGTGACCGCACAACATTATCACCACATGTGGCGAAAATATGTTGCGTGGTGTGAGGCCAGGAAGGCCCCACGAAGAAATTTCAACTCGGTCGATTCCTGCATTTCTTGCAAACAGGAGTGTCTATGGGCCTCAAATTGGGGTCCATTAAGGTTCAAATTTCGGCCCTGTCGATTTTTCTTCCAGAAAGAATTGGCTTCAGTTCCTGAAGTCCAGAAGTTTGTCAAGGGAGTATTGCATATACAACCCCCTTTTGTGCCTCCAGTGGCACTGTGGGATCTCAACGTAGTTCTGGGATTCCTAAAAACACATTGGTTTAAAACCAGTCAAATCTGTGGATTTGAAGCATCTCACATGAAAAGTGACCATGCTCTTGGCCCTGGCCTGGACCAGGCGAGTGTCAAATTGGTGGTTTTTTTCTCAAAAAAGCCATATCTGTTTGTCCATTCGGACAGGGCAGAGCTGCGGACTCGTCCCCAGTTCTCTCCCTAAGGTGGTGTCAGTGTTTCACCTGAACCAGCTTATTGTGGTGCCTTGCACCTACTAGGGACTTGGAGGACTCCAAGTTGCTAGATGTTGTCAGGGCCCTGAAAATATGTTTCCAGGACGGCTGGAGTCAGGAAAACTGACTTGCTGTTATCCTGTATGCACCCAAAAAACTGGGTGCTCTTGCTTCTAAGCAGACTATTGCTAGTTGGATGTGTAATACAATTCAGCTTGCACATTCTGTGGCAGGCCTGCCACAGCCAAAATATGTAAATGCCCATTCCACAAGGAAGGTGGGCTCATCTTGGGCGGCTGCCCGAGGGGTCTCGGCTTTACAACTTTGCCGAGCGGCTATTTAGTCAGGGGCAAACACGTTTGTAAAATCCTACAAATTTGATACCCTGGCTAAGGAGGACCTGGAGTTCTCTCATTCGGTGCTGCAGAGTCATCCGCACTCTCCCGCCCGTTTGGGAGCTTTGGTATTATCCCCATGGTCCTTTCAGGAACCCCAGCATCCACTAGGACGATAGAGAAAATAAGAATTTACTTACCGATAATTCTATTTCTCGGAGTCCGTAGTGGATGCTGGGCGCCCATCCCAAGTGCGGATTATCTGCATTACTTGTACATAGTTACAAAAATCGGGTTATTATTGTTGTGAGCCATCTTTTCAGAGGCTCCGCTGTTATCATACTGTTAACTGGGTTCAGATCACAGGTTGTACAGTGTGATTGGTGTGGCTGGTATGAGTCTTACCCGGGATTCATAAATCCTTCCTTATTGTGTACGCTCGTCCGGGCACAGTACCTAACTGAGGCTTGGAGGAGGGTCATAGGGGGAGGAGCCAGTGCACACCACCTGATCCTAAAGCTTTACTTTTTGTGCCCTGTCTCCTGCAGAGCCGCTATTCCCCATGGTCCTTTCAGGAACCCCAGCATCCACTACGGACTCCGAGAAATAGAATTATCGGTAAGTAAATTCTTATTTATACCACTGGAAAGTATGTTCTAATTTATCCTGTAGGCAGTGACGGACTAGGGCCTTAATTCAGCCCTGCCATTCGTGGGCGCGCACGCGTCACAGGGGCGTGCCGCGTGTCATGGGGGCGTGGACTCGTGGCACGCCTCCATTACCATGGCGACCGTTGCTGTGGGCGCGCTGCGAGTCCGGGGGCGTGGACTCGCGGCAACCCCCCCAATTCCATGGAACCAGAGAGCCGGAGGCTGCGCTGTGCGCGGTCTTCCCGGCTCTCTGAGTCACCGGTTCGGCCCACCTGCCCATCGGTCCTTCTGGCATGTGCCAGATGGCCAGTCCAGCCATGCCTGTAGGTCAAACTACTTTAGAACATTTCTTCCACATTCTGGAGTATTAAAGCATATTTAATTGAGCAAACATGGCACAGAACCTGTAAGAATGTTCTACTCCTATGAGTATCTGAGGAGAAATATTATTATTCAGTTCAGGAGACTTTTACAGAAATGTAATATTTTTACTCATTTATGCAGTAATTGTACACATAAATCCAGAAGAGGTCTGATTCATGTATTTATGTTAGTATAGGTGAACTATATACCTTCTGCTATGATTGTTTTGTTCCCTCTAGACCACAGGTTCTCAAACTCGGTCCTCAGGACCCCACACAGTGCATGTTTTGCAGGTCTCCTCACAGAATCACAAGTGAAATAATTAACTCCACATGTGGACCTTTTAAAATGTGTCTGAGAGTAATTAATACACCTGTGCGCCTGCTGGGTTACCTGCAAAACATGCACTGTGTGGGGTCCTGAGGACCGAGTTTGAGAACCTCTGCTCTAGACCATGGGTCTTCAGCCTGCGGCCCTCCAGCTGCTGTGGAACTGCACATCCCAGCATGCCCTGCCCAAATTTGCTATTAAGGCATGCTAAAACTGAGCAGGGCATGCTGGGATGTGTAGTTCCACAACAGTTGGAGGGCCGCAGGTTAAAGACCAATGCTCTAGACCATGTGTCTGTATACCTCATACTTACATAACTTAAGAACTTGGACAGTTGTCACAGAATTATTTAGCTGTTCTATTTTTTCTAAACATTTATACAAGCATCCCATTTTTGTCTGAAAAATCATTAATTTAGTTTTTCTTGGTTTGTTTAGTGCATGGTTCCTAAATGGAGATTATTTGGTTGTACTCGTCTCTCTGTTCCTCATCCTTCCTTTGTCACTACTGAGAAACTTGGGTAAGTTTGGGGCAACATATAAAGTATTACTAGTATAGTAAATAGTACTGTAAATCCTTATGTGATCCCGAAATATATACCTAGTAGACTCTTTCATGATCAGTGCTTTTATTCGCTGGTACTTTCTTGCAATTAATGCAAAAAGTATTTTTCTAATTTTTTCAGAAACGATATATGTATTCAACATCTAAATTCTGTTTATTTTCATTACAGGATATTTGGGTTACACAAGCGGATTTTCACTCATGTGTATGGTCTTCTTTCTCATTGTTGTAAGTACATCTCTTAATTTGTGATGGTATTTAGTCTGCGTGTGTGTGGCACCACGAGGGTTCAGCAGAACCTAATAAAACTATATAAATGAGCAAAAGAAAAAAAAACAATGACTTACAGTACAAGACAATGTAGGACGACTATGTGATATATTAACATCGCTGCATCAGGGGACAGGACACTTGT
This sequence comes from Pseudophryne corroboree, assembly GCF_028390025.1. NCBI lineage: Eukaryota > Metazoa > Chordata > Amphibia > Anura > Myobatrachidae > Pseudophryne > Pseudophryne corroboree. The sequence goes on along the minus strand of NC_086449.1, from coordinate 497,095,513 downwards.
CATCAGGGTGGCAGAAACTGAGAGTTAGGTGTGTGTGTATATATGTGTATATATATATATATATATATATATAAAAATTTGTTACTAAGTAATACCAGATCTTCAGAAACTGTTATCACTATCCTGTTATGATTCTTATATACATCTGTTATGCATTTTAGGTCATCTACAAGAAATTTCAGATCACTTGTCCCACTTGGCTGGATAATGATGCCATGAACATGACTTTAAACAGCACCTTGTCTCACCTGACCACACATGCTCCTATGGAGAACTCAGAGCTCAACAGTACAGACGATGATATATGCAAACCAAAGTACTTTGTTTTCAACTCCCAGGTAATTATGCTTCCAGAAAATCTGTCTCTCTCCTTTTAACTTTAACAGTGTTTTAGAATAAAAAATTGTCAACGGTAAACACATTTGTAAGAAAAATATGGATTAAATGTAAAAGTAACTTTAGGTAATAAAAGAGAAACTATTTGTATAGGGGATATTGATTTATTTATCTTTTCTTTCTTTTTCTTTTTTTGTTCCAGACGGTGTATGCTGTACCAATCCTGACTTTCTCCTTTGTCTGTCACCCAGCTGTCCTTCCCATCTACCAAGAACTTAAAGGGTATGTTCTGTTCTATTTTAGGTCAGGAAAATAAGCATGACCACTGCCAATGAATGTGTGCTAAGTGTTCTATTCTCTTTTATACAGCCGCAGTCGTAAAAGGATGATGAATGTTTCAAACGTTTCATTCTTCGCCATGTTTATTATGTATCTTCTGGCTGCTCTCTTTGGATACTTGACTTTTTATGGTAAGTTAATTTGTTTGTATGTACACGTATGTCATATCCTACACATTGCTCTCTTTGCTTGGTCAACTTTCTTAACTGCTATGACCAAACCACTGTTGCAGTATTATGGAAAACCTCCTAACACTCAAAGTTTTGGGTTGTGAATGTCATTAGCCAACTAATTAACAGGGCTCTGGAGTCAGAAATTTTGGGTGAAATTGTAGTCTGTAGAAATGGTACCAACTCAAAATAAAAACATCTAATATTATATAAATATCAGTGATAACCTTAACGTATGAACAGACTTCTATACTCCTCATCCTCTATTTCCCTGGTGTTCTTCCAGATTAGTGTTATGCATCTGAGAGCATTTGAGCCTGATCATTATCTTCCAGAACAGAAATGCTAAATAGCAGGAGTAAGACAATAAAGTATTGTTAACAAGGACATAAAAGACCAGCACAGTAGGGTTTGTTCTCTGTTCTGAAAAAAATTAGTTTTTTTCAATATATGAAAATAACTAGCTGTATATTGAAGTTTCAATGTCCTTTGTGCAGACTGATCTGTGTGAGTGAAACACATAGGGGGAGATTCAAATGTTTGAAAAGTCAGTTGGGAGTCTGTTTATCCAGGAAAAAACAGACGCCCAACTGACTTTTCAAACATTTGAATTCCACCCATAATACTAATAACTTGGTAGTCGTACAGGCCAGGGATAGGTGGGGAGTACTAAATCTTTCTTGAGGTATCATAATAATATTATTATTATTATTATTATTATTATTATATATATATATATATATATATATATATAATAACAGTCCACTGTAGGCGGCACACTGGTTATAAAAGATACAAAACAGCAGGTTGCAGCAACAACGTTTCGAAGTTTATTCTTCGTCCTCAGGTTACAAATAACAGAAAAAACACATACCTTTTATTCCCCCCACATGTGCAGTGAGCTCCGGCGTGGTTCTGGGGTTCTGACGCCCACCAATGACGTGAGGACGAAGAATAAACTTCGAAACGCTGTTGCTGCAACCTGCTGTTTTGTATCTTTTATAAACAGTGTGCCGCCTACAGTGGACTGTTATATTGACCCGTGGCTTTGCGGGTCTAGGAGGGCACCGGGACTGAGCCATTTATACCTGGGAGTGCTGCCAGAAGTTTGTGTGTGTGTGTATGTGTGTGTATGTGTGTGTATATATATATATATATATATATATATATATATATATATATATATATATTATGAGAAAAACGTGGCACTCACGGCAGCTTTCAATAATCACGACCACAACAATGAATTGTAGCAGAGCAACGTTTCAGTGGCACCCCACTGTCGTCAGGCTTTATTAAAGCCTGACGACAGTGGGGTGCCACTGAAACGTTGCTCTGCTACAATTCATTGTTGTGGTCGTGATTATTGAAAGCTGCCGTGAGTGCCACGTTTTTCTCTTCTAGAATTACTTTGTTTTACGGAGGCACCGGCTTTTGTTCTAATTAAGCTTATTGGAGTGCCTTGTCCATCTATATATATATATATATATATATATATATATATATATATAACTGCTCGGCTTCGGCACTCCTGCTATGCAAAACTCGCTAAGGTGCCTTCCTTGTGGGTTTGCAAACCCACACACATATACAGACTGTTTTGAAGGCGGCACTCAAAGACTTACACAAGTAGTGAAAAACCATCCATGTGTGGATGTTGTTTTAATGCGTGTTACGTTTCGGGGACGTCTGAGGAAGGGGATACGTCCCCGAAACGTAACACGCATTAAAACAACATCCACACATGGATGGTTTTTCACTACTTGTGTAAGTCTTTGAGTGCCGCCTTCAAAACAGTCTGTGTATATATATATATATATATATATATATACAGGTTGAGTATCCCATATCCAAATATTCCGAAATACGGAATATTCCGAAATACGGAATTTTTTGAGTGAGACAGAGATAGTGAAACCTTTGTTTTCTGATGGTTCAATGTACACAAACTTTGTTTAGTACACAAAGTTATTAAAAATATTGTATTAAACGACCTTCAGGCTGTGTGTATAAGGTGTATGTGAAACATAAATGAATTATGTGAATGTACACTCACTTTGTCTAATGCACAAAATTATTAAAAATATTGGCTAAAATTACCTTCAGGCTGTGTGTATAAGGTGTAAATGAATCATAAATGCATTCTGTGCTTAGACTTAGGTCCCATCACCATGATATCTCATTATATTATGCAATTATTCCAAAATACAGAATAATCCGACATCCAAAATACTTCTGGTCCCAAGCATTTTGGATAAGGGATACTCAACCTGTGTGTATATATATATATATATATATATATATATATATATATATATATATATATATATTTATTTATTTAATTTTGAGGAATTAAACTATTTTTTTCTAAACACTTTAAGAATTATTTCTGACCAAAGAAGCATATGGCAAAATAGTTTATTATACCATTATAATAACCCCATGCTGCTTCCATCACCCATGACTAGACTGTGGTTATTACCAGTTTCTGCATGCAGCTGTCGTACATTACACTTTCCACTTCAATATAATTAACCCATTGTACTGTCCTAGATTACATATATTCTTCCACTATCTCATGATCTAAACTACTATCTGAACTTTAATAAAAGCATGTATTGCACAGAGTTAATTACATTAAATTCATCTAGATAGAATATATGTAAAATATGCATTTACCATTTATAAAGGTAGTCAGACAGTAGTACAATAGAGGCGTCTGAGTCTCCGCTTTGGTGTACCAACTCCACAGCCCTGATAACTAGCTACATGAACATGAGAATTTAACATTTTGAACATATTGGAAATGTTCTCAAATTATCCCATACCAACTTATAAAGTACATGTTCTTTATGTACTATTACCCCCTCTTCCATACTCTTCAATTTAAGAATAACAGATTTAAATAACCATGGGGGTCATCCAGAGTTGTTCGCTCGCAAGCTGCTTTTAGCAGCTTTGCACACGCTAAGCCGCCGCCTACTGAGAGTGAATCTTAGCTTATCAAAATTGCGAACAAAAGATTAGCAGAATTGCGAATAGACACTTCTTAGCAGTTTCTGAGTAGCTCCACACTTACTCGGCATCTGCGATCAGTTCAGTCAGTTTCGTTCCTGGTTTGACGTCACAAACACACCCAGCGTTCGCCCAGACACTCCTCCGTTTCTCCAGCCACTCCCGCGTTTTTCCCAGAAACGGTAGCGTTTTTTCACACACACCCATAAAACGGCCAGTTTTCCGCCCAGAAACACCCACTTCCTGTCAATCACATTACGATCACCAGAACGAAGAAAAAACCTCGTAATGCCGTGAGTAAAATACCTAACTGCATAGCAAATTTACTTGGCGCAGTCGCACTGCGGACATTGCGCATGCGCATTAGCGACTAATCGCTCCGTTGCGAGAGAAAAACACCGAGCAAACAACTCGGAATGACCCCCCATAATTTAAAAGTTAATGTTGTATTTATTTTGTATACTTTCCTGTATTGGTAAATATTTTCCTATTCATTTTCTACAGGTAAGGTTGAGCCGGAGTTACTCCACACTTATTCAAAGGTTACAGGAGCTGGGGTCATATTTGTTGTTGTGCGACTGGCAGTTCTTGTGGCCGTCACCTTAACTGTACCAATCGTAATATTTCCAGTAAGTAATAGCTCTAGTTTATTTTGTTCATACTCTTTAGCGTAACTGGCGAGTGACATTTGCCATTTGCACCATGATATAAAATAAACCTTATCACATGGTAGTAACTGAACACAGTTACAGAAGCTCATATCTCACAGGACAAACTGTACATTGTGAACTGAATCATATCACTGTATTGCTGCATACGTTAACATTACTAACTGATTTTTATTTTTTATGCCTTATTTTCTGATGTATCCATTTTCTTCCTCCAGATCCGCAGCTCCATCACTGAGTTGTTGTTCTCAGGAAAGGATTTTGCATGGTGGCGCCACATTCTGATCACACTTGTAACTCTGGCATTCACCAACGTACTGGTCATCTTTGTTCCTACCATAAGAGATATCTTTGGATTTATTGGTGAGTTAGTGACATACTTAAGAGTATAAGATAAGAACAGTTACACTATAGCAAAAGAAGTTTATGTATTTTTCTTATTTCGCTTTACACATTGAAAATGTCCACCGATTATTTTGTATATTTATATCCTATTTAATTTGTAAGTTGGGGAATAATATTTATCTTAATGTGTGTGTGTGTGTGTGTGTGTGTGTGTGTGTGTGTGTGTGTGTGTGTGTGTGTGTATAAATGTTTGTATGTATGTACACTGCTCAAAAAAATAAAGGGAACACTAAAATAACACATCCTGGATCTGAATGAATGAAATATTCTTACTTTGTTCTTTACATAGTTGAATGTGTTGACAACAAAATCACACACAAATGATCAATGGAAATCAAATTTATTGACCCATGGAGGTCTGGAATTGGAGTCACACTCAAAATTAGTGGAAAAACACACTACAGGCTGATCCAACTTTGATGTTATGTCCTTAAAACAAGTCAAAATGAGGCTCAGTAGTGTGTGTGGCCTCCACGTGCCTGTATGACCTCCCTACAACGCCTGGGCATGCTCCTGATGAGGTGGCGGATGGTCTCCTGAGGGATCTCCTCCCAGACCTGGACTAAAGCATCCGCCAACTCCTGGACAGTCTGTGGTGCAACATGGCGTTGGTGGATGGAGCGAGACATGATGTCCCAGATGTGCTCAATTGGATTCAGATCTGGGGAACGGGCGGGCCAGTCCATAGCATCAATGCCTTCGTCTTGCAGGAACTGCTGACACACTCCAGCCACATGAGGTCTAGCATTGTCTTGCATTAGGAGGAACCCAGGGCCAACCGCACCAGCATATGATCTCACAAGGGGTCTGAGGATCTCATCTCGGTATCTAATGGCAGTCAGGCGAGCACATGGAGGGCTGTGCGGCCCCCCAAAGAAATGCCACCCCACACCATTACTGACCCACTGCCAAACCGGTCATGCTGGAGGATGTTGCAGGCAGCAGAACGTTCTCCTTGGAGTCTCCAGACTCTGTCACATATGCTCAGTGAGAATTAGCTTTCATCTGTGAAGAGCACAGGGCGCCAGTGGTGAATTTGCCAATCTTGGTGTTCTCTGGCAAATGCCAAACGTCCTGCACAGTGTTGGGCTGTAAGCACAACCCACACCTGTGGACGTCGGGCCCTCATACCACCCTCATGGAGTCTGTTTCTGATCGTTTGAGTAGACACATGCACATTTGTGGCTTGCTGGAGGTCATTTTGCAGGGCTCTGGCAGTGCTCCTCCTGTTCCTCCTTGCACAAAGGCGGAGGTAGAGTTCCTGCTGCTGGGTTGTTGCCCTCCTACGGCCTCCTCCATGTCTCCTGATGTACTGGCCTGTCTCCTGGTAGTGCCTCCATGCTCTGGACACTACGCTGACAGACACAGCAAACCTTCTTGCCACAGCTCGCATTGATGTGCCATCCTGGATGAGCTGCACTACTTGAGCCACTTGTGTGGGTTGTAGACGCCGTCTCATGCTACCACTAGAGTGAAAGCACCGCCAGCTTTCAAAAGTGACCAAAACATCAACCAGAAAGCATAGGAGCTGAGAAGTGGTCTGTGGTCACCACCTGCAGAACAACTCCTTTATTGGGGGTGTCTTGCTAATTGCCTATAATTTCTACCTGTTGTCTATTCCATTTGCACAACAGCATGTGAAATTGATTGTCAATCAGTGTTGCTTCCTAAGTGGACAGTTTGATTTCACAGAAGTGTGATTGACTTGGAGTTACATTGTGTTGTTTAAGTGTTCCCTTTATTTTTTTGAGCAGTGTGTGTGTGTGTATGTGTGTATATATATATATATATATAAAATATATAAATTTTCTCTATAAGTTGCTATGTGCCTGTCATTTCATACAGCAACTATTATAGATGTGATTAACCAGATCTAATATTTGTATTTTTGACATAGGTGCCTCTGCTGCTGCTATGCTAATTTTTATCCTACCGTCAGCTTTTTACATCAAACTAGTAACGAAGGAATCCATGAAATCTGTTCAAAAGATTGGGGTAAGTGTATTTCTTACTGTTTACTATTCATTTTATTTATAGAACGAAAATAAAGTAATTTTATATATAAATATATGATCAGCCTTATCATTGACCAATCTCTGTTGGCATTACAAAGCTAACTAATAATATATGAAGCATGAGTGTGAGGTGTTTCTAGTAAGGCCTCATCGCATTAACGCCTTAAAGGGAGCCAATTTACCTCTGCATCTGGCAGTCCTTGTACTGAGGTGCAGTTTATAAATAACAACTCAATATGGCAGCCACACTCTGCAAGACCAATTCTCCAGACCAGCAGCTCGGCTGTCAAGAACCTCCTTGGGTGCCAATTAAATTTGTTAGGAACTGTCGTATAGTATTCCTAACCACCTGATGGTTGTACTTACCAAGAGAACACTAGCTCAGTATGTGTACTGTGTGTGGCTTAGGTTAAGCTTATTTGGGGGGGGGGGGGGGGGGGGGGAAGTTCAACTATAATAAAATTGTTGCAACTTGCGGAACATATACATGTAATGTTTGCTACTGGAGTAAATTCCTCATTGGCTATTTTGTGACTTTTGGAACTTAGGGGGGTATCCAATTAGAGGTGAAAAACATAGGGTGCTAAAAACGTCAGTCTTTCACACTTTTTTTTTCTTTCCCTGATGTTTCACCTATTTATATTTTTGCAGGCTATCCTATTTGTATCGCTCGTAAAAAATAAAATAAAAATATAGCTTTCCTCCCAAAAACTCACAGGTTCAGTGAAACCGGTGTGTTTTCGGTAGAAACAGCCGTGTTTTCGCATGAAAACGGTGCTGTTTATGGGGATTTGGTTTCGCTTGCCTGAGCCAGGTGAAACAAAATCCCAGATAAGCCGTGACTCGCGCCGGCTTATCGGGGACAATTAGATGCGGTAAATTACTGCGGCTAATTGGTCACCTCCTTAGTGTAGCTTTTATTCTTGTGTATAAAATCATAGTAACTCAACAACTGAAATCTCATCTGTTTCTCTCTTTCTAGGCTATGTTGTTTCTTATAAGTGGCATTGTAGTTATGATTGGCAGTATGACCCTGATTATTATGGACTGGGTGCACAATGCTTCTGCTGATGGACACTAAAGTACGTGGTGAGGAACTTTTGCTTGAAAGTGGAACTGTGTTCACTCCCAAGCTTTCTACTGAGAATGAAAATTCGCCATTGCTTGCAGTTTCACTTCCTTCAAGATACCGTTTCTTGTAGAACAAGAGAACTCTTAAGACATTCGTTCTACACCTTAACAAGGACACTACCATCTTTATTCCAAAGTTTCTGACAAAAGGAAGTAATTTATTCCATTCTGGAGAATGGTCAACAATATCTACATGTTATTGAAGCCACATGGTTGGCTGTTGTCAATTACTGTTTCTTGTACTTGTATGTTAATACTTGAATGTGCCTACAGGAACCGTTTGATGTGAGTAAATGTTACACTGCTAAGTGTGAGTTTGGCTGAGGGACAAAACCCAACTCTTTGTACCAAAAATACTCATCAATTTCAAAGCACTTCTAACTGGAGGGATACAGACATGATGCTCATGTTTCAGAACCCATAGCTGGTTTCCTGCAGTGTCTTTAAACATAATCAGTATTTTAGTAAATATTTATTTTGTCCTCTGAGCAAGGGCATGGTGGAAAATAAGAATGTCTGGTTTGGAAAAAGACTGAATACTGTTTCTACTTGACTGTCACCAGTGTATTGCTTTGGGAAGTTCAGGTTACCTTCAGTACTAAAGCAGTCTTTCTGTACATAGACTATTGATGCTTTAGCACTGACCTAAGAGCCTTTTACTAATAATTTGACATATTCATTTAGGTAATACATGAGGTACACCATTGTTAAACAGAAAGTCCAAATGTTATTGTCGATCAAACCTGTTATGCTACTGCTGTTATAGCCTAAGCATGGTACATAAGTGAAATATTTAATGGCTAATTTATTGCAGCCCATGGCAGTTTACATCATGTATAGTATTTCTCAATATTTAAACTTTAATTTATAAAATACTGGATTACTTGAGGAACTTTTTCTCTTTAAAACCACAAAACCTACTTGGATTTCTTGCTCATAAAATGTTTACTGGGTACATATTGCAAAATGTTTGCTACAGTTCAAAAGGCTACAGTCATTTCTGCTGCCAGTTTAGCAACTTGTGTAGCTGACATGTATCTAAAAAGCTACGTGTGACTATATGTAATAGCCTCTGTTAGCTTTTAGCTAAAGAGGAGTATTAGTTTTTTAAAGTGTACCTGTCGCTTATTCATATATAAAGCAGCCTTTTCATGATGCTACCAGAAATATGGGTGGTATCCTACTAGGAGCGGTGATTTACTGCACAATAGTAATGGGCTTTTTAGCCTGATAATGCTATTGGGCTATCCAATTACAGTCTGGTTTTATCATGCGGTAAATCACCCGTTATCAGCTGATAACACATGGGATCCATGATAACATTGTGGACCCATGTGTTAGCATCCAATAACAGGTCTCCTGGGACTGGTTATCGGTGATTCTGTTTTGTGAGCCTCAGCATAATCCCCTGTAACTGCCGACTTGCCGGGCTAATTGGATAGCCCCGGGGAAACTCACCGCAGCTAATAGGATAGCACCCTTAGTCATTATTAATTCTCTAGGATTTAGTGATCTCACTGGGGCACAACACACAAAGTCCCCTGTGTCTATGTAATGTCACTCATTTCTATTGCATTAAATAGGCTTAATATCAGTCCAGAAAACTGACTGCTTTCACTGCCTGTAGGTGTGGGGTACACTTTAAGAGTTGCAGCAATCTTTTGCTAGTTCTCACAAGTGGTCTCTAGGTCAATATGTTCAACACATACATCATTGCATAAATAAGTCACACAATAGTCATTAAGTGTATTACGTATGTTATTATATAAAACTGTTTTTGTGTATACGCTATATTTCTGTTTACTAACGGTGATGCAGGTACACGACCTGTACATTGTCATAGTCCAGATATCCAGTAAGAGCAAACAAGGGGAAAATGATGTTTAAACAAAGTCACCTCCTCATCATGAGAATTGATATTTCACCACTTATGCCACCTCATTGTCTTCCACAGACGAACATACTCTAAGGGGTCCATTTACTACAGTTTCTAAAACAGAGAATTGGTGATGTTGCCCATAGCAACTAGATGCGGTCTATCATTTTCTAAAAGGCAATAGAGAAATTATAGACCGCATCTGGTTGCTATAGGCAATATCACCAATTCTGTTTTAGAAGCTTTAGTAAATGTACCCCTCATTTGCTGTTTTACAACATTAACTCATTGAAAGGCAACCTATTTTTCAATATTTGTGATGTTTGTATAGCAGAAATATGTAAATATATAAATATTTCATTTGTAGATAAAAAAACTTTTTTATTTGTTCTGTACATTTTTATTATGATCATTGTCTGCAGAAGGTTTACTCAAATGTATTTAAGGGAACCTCTACCCCTACCCCTACCTCTACCCCGACAAATAAGGAGAAAGGTGTGTATATATTAGCTCTGTCAGATTTTACAGTGGGCTATTTATTTCCCTTTGCATAGCTTTGTATACTAAAATTCTTCTGTAGACAGGGAATTTCAGTGCTTGTCTACAGTTTACTAGAACTTTATCATTTGATTGCAGGAAATAACCATTTTATTTATTTTTTTCTATTTCATTTAAAATTACCCGTCAACTGTTTTTAACCCTGTTGACTTTCCTCCATATTTAATCCTATTGTCCAGGAGTAGTAATAATGCCTAATTGATAGGTACATCAATATTATTTACAGCGTAAGATCCACTTGTATTTATGTGGATTCTCTTTAAAGATACTAAATATGTCTCGATCTTGCAGGATGACATAATGATTGATTAAACAAGCAAATATCACAATACTCACTATATGTTAATGTATATAGACCATTGTAACTGGAACAAAGTAGTAGCTGCTTTATTAAACTATGATTTGTTTATTTTACAATACTGCTTCATGTTGTCCTTTTTATGCTTTTATAAATATCTGCATTTGGGCCTTCTTTTATAATCCTGTATTCGTTTTTAAACTTGTTTAAACAATTCTTATGCCAACAGTAAGGGTTCATTGATGTAAATAAAGTAGTAATGACTTTGACATTTGGCTTTTTACGTTTGGGGATTAGAGTTAGTGTTTGGATTTTGTTTTTTTACTGTTGTGCTGTACAATATACTGAATCATGCAATATATGCTTAAACACCTGTATAAATGTAAAATACAACTATTGTTAAAGCCAGCAGCTCTGTTAGAGGTGTTGGTGAAGTCTTTTTGAGTTTCAATGAAACACTGTATGCTTTTAATTGACCTGAAATAAAAACATAATAAAAAAAAAAAACTTGGGTCCTCAGTTGAACTATCGATATATCTTGCTGTCATTTCCTATACAAATGACTAATTCTGCTATATATATATATATATATATATATATATATATATATATATATATATATCCAAAAACCAGAGAATCCAACAGGACCCAAGCTCAGGATAGACCAGCACACGAGGTCATGAATGAAAAAAAATTCCTTTATCTCAATAAAGTGCAATTTCCAATGCAATGCAAACATGCAGCACAAGAGGTTTAGAAGCAAAATACATTAGAGCAATGTTATACTCAACATCCCGCAGCTGTTTCGTATGCCTTCGTCAGGGGAATATCTAATCCAACATATTGCAGAAGCACTGCTCGTCCTGCAGTGCAAATATCTAAAGTGCCATGTGCCCAAACTGCATTGTAAAACAAACCCATTTATACCTGGTGCAGTGGTCACGTGTCGTGTGGGGGCGTGGCCACATGCTAGGGGGAGTGGCTACACGACACTGGGGGCATAGTCACACAACACAGCCCCTTCTCTTTGCACTTTGGAGGCAAAGTGTTGAGAACTGTGACTTGCTCTGTAGTGCAGTTTATGGTGGTACTGTGGCAGTAATTGTAAGCAGTACCACCTTACTTTCACAATTGATTTTAACAGCTTTTTGCCAACTTGGTTTCTATAAGAAAAGTCATCTCACTTCAGGGCTACTGAACATCTAGGTCAATATTAGGTTGGATTAAAAATTAAAAGAGTGCAGCATTGACTGAGCCAAAAAAAACTTTTATTTTATTAACCAGCATTGTGAATAATGTACGCTAGAATTGTACAAATATATAAAACAATCACATTTTAATATAACATAAGTTATATAACAGAATATCCCTCCTTCCATCTCTCACCCCTGCACCTCAATCCCTCCATCCATCTCCACTGCACCTTGCTTCCACTTACATCTCCCACACCTGTACTTCACTTCCACCTTCTATCTCCCACACCTGTACTTCCCTTCCACCTACCATCTCCCACACCTTCTTTCCACCTTCCATCTCCTCTACACCACGCTCCCACATTCCATCTCCCACACCTGTACTTCACTTCCACCTCCCACACCTGCCTTCCACCTTCCATCTCCCACACCTGTACTTTACTTCCACCTACCATCTCCACACCTGCCTTCTACCTTCCATCTCCTCTACACCTCGCTCTCACCTTCCATCTCCCACATCTGTACTTCACTTCCACCTTCCATCTCCCACACCTGCCTTCCACCTTCCATCTCCTCTGCACCTCACTCCCACATTCCATCTCCCACACCTGTATTTCACTTCCACCTTCCATCTCCCACATCTGCCTTCTACCTTCCATCTCCTCTGCACCTCACTCCCACATTCCATCTCCCACACCTGTATTTCACTTCCACCTTCCATCTCCCGCACCTGCCTTCCACCTTCCATCTCCCACACCTGTACTTCACTTCCACCTTCTATCTCCCACACCTGCCTTCCACCTTCCATCTCTTCTGCACCTCACTCCCACCTTCCATCTCCCACATCTGCCTTCCACTTTCCATCTCTTCTGCACCTCACTCCCACCTTCTATCTCCCACACCTGTACTTCACTTCCATCTCCCACACCTGCCTTCCACCTTCCATCTCCCACACCTGTACTTCACTTCCATCTCCCACACCTGCCTTCCACCTTCCATCTCCCACACCTGTACTTCACTTCCATCTCCCACACCTGTACTTCACTTCCATCTCCCACACCTGTACTTCACTTCCATCTCCCACACCTGTACTTCACTTCCATCTCCCACACCTGTACTTCACCTTCCATCTCCCACACCTGTACTTCACTTCCATCTCCCACACCTGTACTTCACTTCCATCTCCCACACCTGTACTTCACTTCCACCTTCCATCTCCGACACCTGCCTTCCACTTTCCATCTCCCACACCTTCCTTCCACCTTCCATCTCCCACACCTGTACTTCACTTCCATCTCCCACACCTGTACTTCACTTCCATCTCCCACACCTGTACTTCACTTCCACCTTCCATCTCCCACACCTGCCTTCCACTTTCCATCTCCCACACCTGTACTTCACTTCCATCTCCCACACCTGCCTTCCACCTTCCATCTCCCACACCTGTACTTCACTTCCATCTCCCACATCTGTACTTAACTTCCATCTCCCACACCTGTACTTCACTTCCATCTCCCACACCTGCCTTCCACCTTCCATCTCCCACACCTGTACTTCACTTCCACCTTCCATCTCCCACACCTGCCTTCCACCTTCCATCTCTTCTGCACCTCGCTCCCACCTTCCATCCCCCACATCTGTACCTCACTTCCACCTTCCATCTCCCACATCTGTACTTCACTTCCACCTTCCATCTCCCACACCTGCCTTCCACCTTCCATCTCCCACACCTGTACTTTACTTCCACCTACCATCTCCACACCTGCCTTCCACCTTCCATCTCCCACACCTGTACTTCACTTCCATCTCCCACACCTGCCTTCCACCTTCCATCTCCCACATCTGTACTTCACTTCCACCTTCCATCTCCCACACCTGCCTTCCACCTTCCATCTCCCACACCTGTACTTTACTTCCACCTACCATCTCCACACCTGTACTTTACTTCCACCTTCCATCTCCCACACCTGTACTTTACTTCCACCTTCCATCTCCCACACCTGCCTTCCACCTTCCATCTCCCACACCTGCCTTCCACCTTCCATCTCCTCTGCACCTCGCTCTCACCTTCCATCTCCCACATCTGTACTTCACTTCCACCTTCCATCTCCAACACCTGCCTTCCATCTCCCACACCTGCACTTCACTTCCATCTTCCATCTCCTTTGCACCTTGCTCCCCCTAGGCATTCCAGATGCCCTAGCCATTTTCCTATAATGCCTAAGTCTGGCTCTGCCCATAGAATCTACCTGATATATTATCTTACAACACTTCAATATATTGTAGTCGATACATATTCTAGGTCATTGGGACCCAATAAATAGACTGTTACTGAACATTACAACATATAGGTATAACGGGGAGCACTCATGCAACATCCCACTAACTATTTAAGAGAAAGAAGGCCAACTCCAGCAAGAGCAGCACCTGGAACCCCCATCATCCTCTCACCAACTATAACTCCCTCCCATTTCCTGGAGCAGATTACCAAGCTAGCACAGAACTTAAAATTTAAAGGCACTTCCACAGCTGCTTATAGTAGGCCTGATCCTGTTGCCTTGCTTGCTCCTGTCTTGCCATGCCTTTACAGGATTGGGCTGCCCGACGTCCCTTGCCCAGCCACGATTTTACATATGCGTCCGGATTCCACTCAGTGAAGGGAGGACAAACAATTGAAATAAAAAGTAAGTCCGACACATGTCGAGTGGTCAGTGCAGTCCGCTTATCTGTAATTATGTTGTTCATAACACTAAAGCCTCGCTCACAGTCAGCATTGCTTGCTGCAAGAGTATCTACTGCAAGAATTAATTTCTTTAATTTTTCGGGAACAATCCGTCCTGCGCAGCATTTATATTCCACAAATCCCAGGTGTGTTTCATGGTAACTGACATTCAGCATTTCACATAGTGTACGAATCTCTTGGTCTCCAAAAAGTGGATTATCAGAATCAGTTTGCCAAGATTCAGGATTCAGAACAGATATGCTGTCAATCAGGGTGTGGTAAGCAGTTTCCCTACCTTTTGCTACGCTTTCTGTTGCTTTATTAGCAGTGGTGGTAAATAATTTGCACCTCATGTTGTCAACAACAGCCTGAATGAATTGAGAGGATTTGATCTTGGGACTTTTCCCAATGCCTGTCAACTTTGTATTTTTGAACATAATTCCCTCTTCTGCATTCTGTGTCTGTTCACTGTGAAATCCTGGTATTCTCTTTAGGCTTTCAATTCTCCGCACA
The DNA here is from genome assembly GCF_028390025.1 of Pseudophryne corroboree. Classification (NCBI taxonomy): domain Eukaryota; kingdom Metazoa; phylum Chordata; class Amphibia; order Anura; family Myobatrachidae; genus Pseudophryne; species Pseudophryne corroboree. The sequence goes on along the minus strand of NC_086449.1, from coordinate 497,080,274 downwards.
TACATTTTTATGTGGTTGTCTGCCTTTGGAATGGTCATTTTTCTGTCTTGTAAGAGTTCTGATAAATTTTTGAGCTCAGTCAGAACATCTAACATAATTGACATATTTGTTACAAAGTTGACTGAGCACAGTTTTGAATGTAGACCTTGGAATTTCACTTGCTCCCTTCTATCCCTTGATTGGTCTTGTGAGGCTTTTTGAAAATGTGCAGCTAATGCAGGATACGTCTGCCAGACTGCATTCACTGCTCTCCACGATGAAGCTACCCATCTTACGTTGAAAACTCTGCCAATTTTTTTAAGCAAGACATGCAGCTCATTAGCCTGTGCACTAAGCTCACGTACATTTTTTGGTGACTGACTGTAAAGTGTGTATAAGGTGTCTAAAAATGACCTGAAGTCATTTGTACCTCCAGTAACATCTAGTGCTTGATCCACAGCTAGTTCAAGCCTGTGATTCATGCAATGCCAGAGAATTAGTTTGGGAAAGTCTCCTTGTAAGAGTTTTCCAACACCAGCTTTTACGCCAAGCATGACATTTGCGCCATCACTACAAAAACTGACAAAGATCTCTGTCAATACTTCGAAAGTAAAACCATGATGGAATAAACATTTCATTATTTCCTGTTTTATGCTCTCAGCTGAGGCATTTTCTAACTCTATCAAATCCAAAGGAAATGCTACTGGATTCATGACACCATCAACACTTGATTTTAAAAAAATAACAAGAGTTGATTTTCTAGAAAGTGTAGTAGCTTCATCAACTAATACAGGTTGAGTATCCCATATCCAAATATTCCGAAATACGGAATATTCCGAAATACGGACTTTTTTGACTGAGAGTGAGATAGTGAACACTTTGTTTTTTGATGGCTCAATGTACACAAACTTTGTTTAATACACAAAGTTATTAAAGATATTGTATTAAATGACCTTCAGGCTGTGTGTATAAGGTGTATATGAAACATAAATGAATTGTGTGAATGTAGACACACTTTGTTTAATGCACAAAGTTACCAAAAATATTGGCTAAAATGACCTTCAGGCTGTGTGTATAAGGTGTATATGTAACATAAATGTATTCTGTGCTTAGACTTAGGTCCCATCACCATGATATCTCATTATGATATGCAATTATTCCAAAATACGGAAAAATCCGATATACAAAATACCTCTGGTCCCAAGCATTTTGGATAAGGGATACTCAACCTGTATAGTAATCTTAGTTTTTTTTGTTATAATTTGTGAGACAATCTTTTTCCTCATTTCAGCCGAAATGTGTTCTATAATGTCTCCGCAGACCATTCTACTATGAAGCAAACGCCCAATCTGAACTCCATTCACTTTTTGCAGGTCAATCAAGCTCTCATGGTCAGTAAATGGCCTATTCATTTTAGCAATGTAGTAAGCTGTTCTGAATACACGGCTAGTGATTTCAAAAGCAGTTTCTTGACTTCTTCCATTTATGTTTAGCAGAATATCTTTTCTAGCAGTTTCTAGAATTTTTTCTGCTTCTGCATGAGCAGCGCTATTTTTGTGTATATAAATTTTTTTGCGAAGAGATGTGAGCTCTGTTTCCTTAGTTTTACCAAAAGGTAAAATGTTACATTCTGCCCACTGAGAAGCAATATTTATGCCTCGAGCAGCGTGAATCTTTAAGTTAGAAACTTCTGCACAGATTGTACAGCCGAGTTTTCCCCTAGACGCAAATAGCCACTCATGTTTCTTTTTGAATTCGTCAAATTGTTCTTTTGACCACACAGCTGGATATTGCTTTTCATCTGTAGACTTATCGTGTGATTCAGCTGATGTCTCAGCAACAACTTCCTCACAGTCAATAGTTACTATTTCATTGTCCAGTGCTAAGTTCCTACAAAAAAAGAGAGCAGTAGCTCATTTTTCTACAATATTTTTAAAAAATTATACATTTTTTATTCATATTTAAGCTAATTACTCCCTCACGGAAATGTAAAATATCTAGTTGCTTATTTATTAAGCTTTTTTTTCCCAGAAAATTATATCTGAAAATTTATAATTTTATGGATTGTTGTTATGAGATATTGATTTCACAGAAATCAAATGCAGAAATTGAATGTTTATTAGCACTGCAGATCGCAGTCCTTATTATCAATGGGAACTACAATCTGATCCCTGCTGTATGTACCAAACTCTGAAAAGCATTGTTTATAGAATTTGGTCATGTTAGTTTATACCATTTTCAGATGATCTAAACTTCTTAAAGCCAATGGAGGCATGGTAGCAAGAGAGAGATCTTTCTATCCCTCTCCTGCAGCCTCCATCTGGTGCCAGCTCCAATACTGGAAAATGTCACTGTGCGCATGCGCAGTGTCAGATTCCCCATGACTTTTACACAAATGGAAAAATCTTTTAAAAATGCAAAGGAACTAAAAGGGACATCGGTTATCACTACTACTTAACTTTCGGGGGGGGTTTACTTAGTACATAGCAGGAATATTTTTTTATAAAAACTGAAAAATTCACAATGGATAAGAATGTTAATAATTACAACAGTGCCGCAATTATTAATGCATAGGCATCTTAACAAGAACAGTGCAGCCAAGTAAAAAACTAGATGTTTAGGGCTAACATTTTGGAAGGCTAGTCTACTGGTCTTTAAGAGTCCCCTCCCCATTTTACATTAATACACAATACTAAGTATATACATTCATTGCACTTTCAAAATAAATTAGCAAAAAAGATTTAAAAAATATGCTGGTACCCACATATAAATCACCTTGCTCCGGTGCAAAAAACAATACATCAAATAAGATCCAAAGAAGTGGAGGCACTGAGACTACAAAATGCAGAAAGCATAAGTATATTGGGCAAACGTTTTCAAGGCTGATGCCCCGTCATCAAGACCACACAAAGAAAGGAGTAACTCCTGTCTTTGTGTGGTCCTGATGACGGGGCATCAGCCTTGAAAACGTTTCGCCAATACACTTATGCTTTCTGCATTTTGTGGTCTGAGTGCCTTCACTTGTTTGGATCTTCTTTGATTTTTAATATATATATATATATATATATATATATACACATACATACATACATACATACATACATACATATACACACACACACACAAAACACGTTTGAAGATCTGACTTACTGTGTTTGAAGTGGAATGTCAGTTTTTCCTTTCTTTGGTTGGTGGTGAAAGTAGAACATTATTCCTGGCTTTGAACTATTTGTTCGCTTTTTATTAGACACGATGCCAGCCTGGTAATAACAAAAATTGTTATTAACATATTATAGAGATTCAAATTAAAAAAAAAATGGATCTAATTAAAAAAATTAAAATACCGGTTCAACATTTACAATTGTAAATATTTTGCATGGTTAATATTTTGACCATATTATCTCCTCCTCATATAACATTAATGTACTGTAGTATACTATTTACACATCAGACATGTATGTCAAGGACCAACAGTTAGTGAGTACCATCCCACCACCGTGAGGAATTTAATCTTCCACAGGAGGTGACATATGTGTAACCTGTTAATAAATTAAGAATATACAAAACAGGTAACAGAATACACACACACACACACACACACACACACGAGTGTATGTTCTATAAAGTTTGACTTTGGTGTAACCCAGGTGCAAATACTGCTGATCTACCCTCGTGTCAATCTTGAGGTCCCACCAGCTTCACAAACTGCACTGAATGCATCTTTGAGAACTTATCTCCCCCCTCCCCCCCCCCCCCCCCCCCCCCCCCCCCCAGCTTTTTGGCACAAAATGCATCCATTTTTACATCAACCCCAACTGTATGTATTTTTAAGAGGTAGATTTTTTATGACACATCTAATATGGATTTTTTTATGTGAAATCTTAGTGTAAACTGGTACAGATTTAATTACCTGGTATAGATGTCTTCAATGTTTTAAAAGTCTACTTTTCAATAATCAATGTGAAAATCTCTGTCAGAGGACAGCTGCAGAAGATGTAGACCTGTTAGGGAAAAAAAATATTTTGTTAATACAACAGCGATTTATTTTTTTGACGTTCAATTTGTACAAAGTCAGTATGTAAAGAGAAGAAAACTCAAGAATAAATCCAAGAGGTTACATACTGGTAAGAGAGAGAGAGAGGACTTTAGTGAAAACTGAAAATTCGTTACTTACCTAATGAAGTATTCCCAAGTCTAGTCCAAAGGATCGTATAACACCATAAGCTTGGGTGAAAATGTAGGGCTGTTCTGAAGTCCACTCTGAAGGGTGAAGAACACTGTTGGTTTTAGTGGTGATCAAGGACTGTTTGTAAGTACACTCCAAAAAAATCAAAGTACACTGCAGGCCTTGGGTGAAGGCACTGTAAGGGAAACAGAGTCATAATCATAACTCTAGCCTAGCAAAGCAAAACAAATACCGAAACCAATATATCCTCTGGCACAAAACAAGCAGCGGCACTCGGAGGCTGATTTCAAAACATGTATTTCACAACGTAATCCCAACGTTCCGGGGCTGATATATAGATATATCTATCTCTACATATATAATACAAGTGCCCAGCACTCCAGATTTATAGGCTATTTGTATACTTGCCCGGATGCCCTCCGTGACCTCCAATATAGCGGACGTAATGGCGGCACTCCGAGACGTGTAGGTCAATGACAAAATTACTTTCGAAATAAAAGTAGTCTTTGCATTGATGTACACGTCTCGGAGTGCCGCCATTACGATATATATATATATATTCAGGAGGGAAACATTCTTCAAAGGAAGAGAAGTATTAGAACTCGAGGACATACCCTGAGACTGGAGGGGGGGAGGTTCAGGGGAAATTTAAGGAAAACTTACTTCACTGAAAGGGTAGTGGACAAGTGGAATAGCCTCCCATCAGAGGTGGTAGAGGCTAAGACTGTAGAGCAATTTAAACATGCTAGGGATAGGCATATGAATATCCTTACAAAAAATTAAGGTTCAAAAAGGGTCGAGATTACCTTAAGGATAAAAAAGGGGCAGACTAGATGGGCCAAGTGGTTCTTATCTGCCATCAAATTCTTTGTTTTATATATATATATATATATATATATATATATATATATATATATATATATATAAAGAAAGTAGTCAGCAGCACTCCCGGCTCCCGGACAGGGAATGAAAAAGGACACAATCGTTGTGTTGTCAGCGTTTCAATGTTATTCAAGTGAACATTTTCCTCAGGATGTCCTGAGGAAAATGTTCACTTGAATAACATTGAAATGCTGACAACACAACGATTGTGTCCTTTTTCATTCCCTGTCCGGGAGCCGTGAGTGCCGCTGACTACTTTCTTTATTTATGGACATCCATTCCATGGTTGTTACTGGGAAGGCACCGGCTTTATCTATATGTCTGTAACGGAATGGAGTGCTGCTGATCTCTACAGTGTATATGTATATATGTGTATATATATATATATATATATATATATATATATTTATTTATTTATTTAGATATATATTTTTATTTATTTTTTTCACAGTAGGTGGTGGCACTCACAAAGATCATACCACAAACCATGCTGGGGTGCAAAACTTTCTCAGGCGTTTCCAAGGAATCCATTCGCAGTTAGCCAAATATAAATCCAAGTATAGAGAGAGCACTCACCAGTCTTCTCTAAGGAATTCAAGATGATTGAAGCACTCCGGGATTTTTAAAAATATAAACAACTGTAACGTGCAAAAAAAAAAACAGCTTCATCTAGCCAACGTTTCGGGGCCTGCAGTCCCTTTGTGAAGGCGTGAACAAAGGTGCTGCGGATCCCGGAACGTTGGCTAGATGAGGCAGTTTTTTCTAAATCCCGGAGCGCTGCTGCCTTTTTTGATCATAATTATATAAAATATAGCTAAAAATAACAAGCTGCACACATTGAGTCCATTTTTAGGAGTGCCAGGCACATAAACCAGTATGTATGCAAGAAAAAACATCATAAAGTCCAATAGGATGCAAAAAACGTATAATACAAGACAGCTTAGAAAAAGCAGAGGCTCATAGATTCAAGCTTATACTCATCCTAAAATGCCAGGGTGGTCACAAGAGCATCCTCATGCTAAATAGCAGCAGTGAATCTAACAGCTGGCATTTTAGGATGAGTATAAGCTTGAATCTATGAGCCTCTGCTTTTTCTAAGCTGTCTTGTATAATACGTTTTTTGCACACCTTTGGACTTTATGATGTTTTAATATAAACACAATTTTTGCATTAAACTGGAGGTGCTGGCTCTTTTGTCTTTTTATATATATATATATATATATATATATATATATATATACACATATATATACACACACACATGTAATCTGGACAGCGACACTCAGGAAAATAAATCCACAAGAAGCATGTCCTGATGAAAATGCTGGCGCATTGAAACGTTGATGTGGTAAAGGAACCTGCTTCTTATGGATTTATTTTCCTGAGTGCCGCCATCCTGATTGCATATACAGTGTCTGATACACAGCACATATCAGAGGGCAACGGGCCAAGTAACTTTAATTCCAAGTATATAGAGTGCCAGATAGCAATGCTATATATGTATGGCCCGGCACTCTCCGCATAAAAAAGTATACCTCTCCAGTTGCCTTCCATATTAGAGGGCTGTGCAGCTCCCCAATATAGTGTACACGTAGACGGCAGCACTCAGGTAAATAAAGACACAATACTGTGTGTTGTAGCCAACGTTTCAAAGCAACGGCTTGTTTGGCAGGGCATATCTGCCATATATATATTTATATACACACACACATATATAGTCCATCACAAAACAGCAGCACTTACGTGGATATATATATAAATATATATATATATATATATATATATACATACATACATACACGTATATATATATATATATATATATATATATATATACACACACACATATATATAAAAAAAAAAAATAGAGAGAGAGAGAGACTTTTGAAGCACCTGGCACTCACGTGATACAAACAACAATTGCTCCAGTGCCCTCCTAGGGAATGATAGTCCATGGATAGATGTAGATACAGGCGGCACTCAGAAGACTTTCTTTTTATTATAGGTGAATCATCCAATGATGACTCACCTATAATAAAAGGAGTTATATGAAGTCTTCTGAGTGCCGCCTGTATCATATATATATATATATATATATATATATATACACACATACATACATGAGATCCGGCACTCGCCCCATTCCCCAACGGCAAATATTGTGCTCCCGTTCCCTCCAGAACAAGAGCGGTTCTTCCGTAAAATAGCTTCAAAAACAGACGGCACTGGGAGACTTTTAATCACGGTGCATAAAGTGATTATATATATATATATATATACACACACACACACGCATTATATATACACGTACACGCATATTAGGATAATTATATTTAGTGCTGCAGCTGTACTTCAAATCGCCATGTCCGCTGTACAGCAGCACCAAATATAACTATCCTAATAAGTGTACGTGTGTATATATATATATATATATATATATATATATATTATATACACTGCCCCACATATATATACACACACACACATATATATATATATATACACACATAATATATATATATATATATATATATATACACATACATATATATATATATATATATATATATATATAAACATACATATATATATATATATACACACACACTGCCCCAGGCCGCTGACACTGTTTTATAGTATATATACATATATTTATATACTAAACTAGTACAGACAGTACAGTCTGTACTAGTCTGGTATATATACTATTAAAACAGTGTCAGCAGCCTGGGGCAGTGTGTGTATATATATATATATATATATATATTTATTTATATATGCACACACATAGACTGTTTATAAATTTACACTGAGTGTACCTCACTCAGGCAGTTAGGCTGCTAGCGCTCCAGCTCCCAGTCCCAGCACAACTACAAACTGTGCTGCGCCTAACGGTAATGGCTCCCCCTCTCAAGCCTCCTCAGACCCGCGCGCCCAGCCAGCCCTCAGCCGCGGGAGCGTGATGACGTCATGATCACGCTCCCAGCAGGCTGAGACGGGGAGGCGCACAGCGGCAGCAGCGGGACCTGGGGAACACATCAAAGTCCAGTGAGCGGCGCGGCGGAGTGGGTACGGCGTACCCGCGGCAAAATTCTTAAGGGTACGCCGTACCCGCCCGTACCCGCCCACTTGCAGGACTGGTGCTGGCATACTCTCTCTCTGTCTCTCCGAAGGGCCTTATTGGGGAATTGTCTCCTTATAACTATATCCCTGTGTGTGTGGGAGTGTCGGTACGAGTGTGTCGGCATGTCTGAAGCGGAAGGCTCAGCTAAGGAGGAGGTGGAGCAGATGACTCCGTCGGCAACGCCAACTCATGATTGGATGGACATGTGGAATGTTTTAAATGCAAATGTGACCTTATTACATAAGAGACTGGGCAAAGCAGAGTCCAGGGAAAAAGCAGAGAGTCAATCACAGGGCCCTTCTGGGTCTCAAAAACGTCCTCTATCCCAAATTGCAGACACTGACACCGACACGGATTCTGACTCCAGTGTCGACTACGATGATGCGAGGTTACACCCAAGGGTGGCCAAAAGTATTCATTATATGATTATTGCAATAAAAGATGTTTTGCATATCACAGATGACCCCTCGGTCCCTGACGCAAGGGTGTGCATGTATAAGGAAAAGAAACATGAGGTAACCTTTCCTCCATCTTATGATCTTAATGAGTTATTTGAAAAAGCTTGGGAAACTCCAGATAAAAAAACTGCAGATTCCCATAAGGATTCTTATGGCATTTCCCTGCACAGGACAGGGGCCCTCATTCCGAGTTGTTCGCTCGTTGCTGAGTTTCGCTATATTGCGATTAGTCGCTTACTGCGCATGCGCAAGGTTCGCAGAGCGCATGCGCTTAGTTATTTTACTCAAAAGTTAGGTATTTTACTCACGGCATAACGAGGATTTTTCATTGTTCTGGTGATCGGAGTGTGATTGACAGGAAGTGGGTGTTTCTGGGCGGAAACTTGCCGTTTTATGGGAGTGTGCGAAAAAACGCTGGCGTTTCTGGGAAAAACGCGGGAGTGTCTGAAGAAACGGAGTGTCTGGGCGAACGCTGGGTGTGTTTGTGACGTCAAACCAGGAACTCAACTGACTGAACTGATCGCAATGTAAGAGTAAGTCTGGAGCTACTCAGAAACTGCTAAGAATTTTCTATTCGCAAATCTGCTAATCTTTCGTTCGCAATTCTGCTATGCTAAGATACACTCCCAGAGGGCGGCGGCCTAGCGTGTGCAATGCTGCTAAAAGCAGCTAGCGAGCGAACAACTCGGAATGAGGGCCCGAGTACGTTGGGAATCCTCATCCAGGGTGGACAAGGCTTTAACGCGCCTGTCCAAGAAGGTGGCGCTACCGTCTCCGGACACGGCAGCCCTCAAGGATCTTGCTGATCGCAGACAGGAAACTACTTTAAAGTCTATTTATGCGTATACGGGTGCTTTACTCAGACCGACAATAGCATCGGCATGGGTGTGTAGTGCAGTTGCAGCTTGGACAGATACCTTGTCAGCTGACCTTGATACCCTTGACAGGGATACCATTTTATTGACCTTAGGTCACATTAAAGATGCAGTCTTATATATGAGGGACGCTCAAAGAGACGTTGGGCTGCTAGGTTCAAGAGCCAACGCCATGGCGATTTCTGCAAGGCGAGCCCTGTGGACCCGCCAATGGACGGATGATGCCGACTCAAAGACGCATATGGAGGTTTTGCCATACAAAGGTGAAGTTTTATTTGGGGAAGGTCTCGCGGACCTGGTTGCCACAGCTACCGCGGGTAAATCTACCTTTTTGCCTTTTGTTCCCCCACAGCAAAAGAAAACTCCACAATATCAGATGCAGTCCTTTTCGGTCGCATAAGTCCAGAAGAGGTCGGGGCTCATCTTTCCTCGCCAGAGGTAAGGGTAGAGGGAAGAGAGCACCTGCTCCGGCTAGTTCCCAGGAGCAGAAGTCCTCCCCGGCTTCTACTAAATCCACTGCATGATGCTGGGGCTCCATTGAGGGAGTCCGCGCCGGTGGGGGCACGTCTTCGACTCTTCAGCCAGGTCTGGGTTCTGTCAGACGTGGATCCTTGGGTGATGGAAATTGTATCCCAAGGCTACAAACTGGAATTCGAAGAGGTGCCCCCTCACCGATTTTTCAAGTCGGCCTTGCCAGCTTCTACCCCAGAGAGGGCAGTAGTGTTAGCTGCAATTCAAAAGCTGTGTCAACAGCAAGTGATTATCACGGTTCCCCTAGTCCAACAGGGGAAAGGGTACTATTCAACCCCGTTCGTGGTCCCGAAGCCGGATGGCTCGGTCAGACCCATTTTAAATCTAAAATCCCTAAACCTGTACTTGAAAAAGTTCAAATTCAAGATGGAATCGCTCTGGGCTGTGATCTCCAGTCTGGAAGGGGGAGATTTCATGGTGTCACTCGACATAAAGGATGCATACCTTCATGTCCCCATATATCCTCCTCATCAGGCGTACCTGAGATTCGCTGTACAGGACTGTCATTACCAGTTTCAGACGTTGCCGTTTGGGCTTTCCACGGCCCCGAGGATTTTCACCAAGGTGATGGCGGAGATGATGGTGCTCCTGCGCAGGCAGGGAGTCACAATTATCCCGTACTTGGACGATCTCCTGATAAAAGCGAATTCGAGAGATCAATTGCTGAAAAGTGTGTCACTCTCCCTGAGAGTGCTACAACAGCACGGTTGGATTCTAAATCTGCCAAAGTCGCAATTGATTCCAACGACGCGGCTATCATTCCTAGGCATGATTCTGGACACGGAACAGAAGAGGGTTTTTCTCCCAATGGAAAAAGCCCAGGACCTCCAGAACATGGTCAGAGACCTGCTAAAACCAAAAGGAGTGTCGGTTCATCAATGCACTCGAGTTCTGGGAAAAATGGTGGCAGCCTACGAGGCCATCCCCTTCGGCAGGTTTCATGCGAGTGGGACCTTCTGGACAAGTGGTCGGGGTCCCATCTACAAATAAATCAGAAGATAAGCCTATCCCCCAGGGCCAGGGTGTCTCTCCTGTGGTGGCTGCAGAGTGCTCACCTTCTAGAGGGTCGCAGATTCGGCATTCAAGACTGGGTTCTGATAACCACGGACGCGAGCCTCCGAGGATGGGGAGCAGTCACTCAAGGAAGGAATTTTCAGGGACTGTGGTCAAGCCAGGAGGCTTGTCTACACATCAACGTACTGGAATTAAGGGCCATATACAATGGCCTACGACAAGCGGAGAATCTTCTTCACGGCCTACCGGTTCTGATTCAATCAGACAACGTCACAGCCGTGGCTCATGTAAACCGTCAAGGCAGGACAAGGAGCAGAGTGGCAATGGCGGAAGCCACACGGATTCTGCGCTGGGCAGAAAATCACATAAGCGCTCTGTCAGCGGTATTCATTCCGGGAGTGGACAACTGGGAAGCAGACTTCCTCAGCAGGAGAGTGGGGACTTCATCAAGAAGTCTTTGCCGAGATAACAAGTCTTTGGGGACTTCCTCAAATAGACATGATGGCATCACGCCTCAACAAGAAGCTTCGGAGGTATTGTGCAAGGTCAAGGGACCCACAGGCAGTAGCGGTGGACGCCCTGGTGACACCATGGGTGTTTCAGTCAGTCTATGTGTTCCCTCCTCTTCCTCTCATCTCAAAAATATTGAGTATCATAAGACGAAAAAGAGTACAGACAATACTCATTGTCCCAGATTGGCCTCGAAGGGCCTGGTATTCAGATCTTCAGGAGATGCTCACAGAAGATCCGTGGCCTCTTCCTCTCAGGGAGGACCTGTTGCAACAGGGGCCCTGCGTGTTCCAAGACTTACCGCGGTTACGTTTGACGGCATGGCGGTTGAACGCCGAATCCTAGCTGGAAAAGGTATTCCGGAGGAGGTCATCCCTACTCTGATAAAGGCTAGGAACGAGGTGACGGCGAAACATTATCACCGTATCTGGAGGAAGTATGTATCTTGGTGTGAAGCCATGAAGGCTCCTACGGAAGATTTCCATCTGGGCCGTTTTCTCCACTTTCTGCAGACAGGAGTGGATATGGGCCTAAAATTAGGCTCCATTAAGGTACAGATTTCGGCCCTGTCTATTTTCTTTCAGAAGGAATTGGCTTCTCTCCCGGAAGTCCAGACTTTTGTAAAGGGAGTGCTGCACATCCAGCCTCCTTTTGTGCCCCCAGTGGCACCATGGGACCTTAACGTGGTGTTACGGTTCCTGAAGTCTCACTGGTTTGAACCGCTTCAAACGGTTGAATTAAAATTTCTCAATTGGAAGGTGGTCATGTTGTTGGCCTTGGCATCGGAAAGGCGGGTGTCTGAATTGGCGGCCTTGTCTCACAAGAGCCCCTATTTGATTTTCCATGTGGATAGGGCAGAGTTGAGGACTCGTCCTCAATTTTTGCTTAAGGTGGTTGCTTCATTTCATATGAACCAACCTATTGTGGTGCCTGTGGCTACGGATGACTTGGAGGATTCCGCGTCCCTGGATGTAGTCAGGGCCTTAGAAATTTATGTAGCCAGGACGGCTAGGGTTAGGAAAACAGAAGCACTGTTTGTCCTGTATGCGGCCAACAAAGTTGGCGCTCCTGCTTCGAAGCAGACTATTGCTCGCTGGATCTGTAACACGATTCAGCAGGCTCATTGTACGGCAGGATTGCCGTTACCAAATTCAGTAAAGGCCCATTCCACTACGAAGGTGGGCTCTTCTTGGGCGGCTGCCCGAGGCGTCTCGGCTTTACAGCTTTGCCGAGCAGCTACCTGGTCGGGTTCAAACACTTTTGCAAAGATCTATAAGTTTGATACCCTGGCTGATGAGGACCTTGCGTTTGCTCAGTCGGTGCTGCAGAGTCGTCCGCACTCTCCCGCCCGGTCTGGAGCTTTGGTATAATCCCCATGGTCCTTACGGAGTCCCCAGCATCCTCCAGGACGTAAGAGAAAATAAGATTTTAAACCTACCGGTAAATCTTTTTCCCCTAGTCCGTAGAGGATGCTGGGCGCCCGTCCCAGTGCGGACAAAATTTGCAAGGCTTGTATATAGTTGTTGCTTACATAAGGGTTATGTTACAGTTGAGATCAGTCTTGAGCTGATACTGTTTTGTTCATACTGTTTACTGGTTGCGTATATTCCAGGTTATACGGTGTGGATGGTGTGGGCTGGTATGAATCTTGCCCTTAGATTAACAAAATCCTTTCCTCGTATTGTCCGTCTCCTCTGGGCACAGTTTCTCTAACTGAGGTCTGGAGGAGGGGCATAGAGGGAGGAGCCAGTGCACACCCATTCTAAAATTCTTTATAGTGCCCATGTCTCCTGCGGAGCCCGTCTATACCCCATGGTCCTTACAGAGTCCCCAGCATCCTCTACGGACTAGGAGAAAAAGATTTACCGGTAGGTTTAAAATATTATTATTATCACTACCAGCTCAGAGGCAGAACTCTGGGAGGCAACGGAGTCATCTGCCGCCGGGCTCCTGCTCTGAAGGGGGCACCTCTCCTCCCATTCTGTGACACCATTGAATTAAGTTAATTGATATCTGTCGCTGTCTTTTCAGTGGCCAACTTCCTCATTGGTCCCTGCACCTTACAAATCACACCCTTTTTATTACACTGTAGATACACATTTTATAAGGGTCACACCCAGGATTAGAAACCACGACCTATTACACTGGAAGCAGACACCTTACTAGTGGAGCTATTTGCTCCTGTATAGGAAATATGAGAATTTTAACTAGATGAAGATACGTCGCTGACAATTACACGTAACTTTATATAGTTAGAATTCTCATGCTTCCCGTACAGGAGCAAATAGCTCCATCAGTAAAATGTCTGCTGTCAGTGTAACAGGTCATGGGTTTTAATCCTGGGAATGACTTCTAAGAATTGTGTGATTTAAAATAAAAGACAATTAAATGTATAAATACAGTATATAATTTTTTTTCAGAACACTCCACACACACACATACACACACACATATATACGCACACATACATACATTTATTTATCTGAATATAGGAAATAGGAGGGGGGGGCACCAATATTTATCTTGCCTCCGGGCAACTGGGACGAACTTCCGCCACTGTACCAGCTATAGCCCGAGTAACCGCCGTGTGCATAACGAGCAGCAGCTAGACTGGGTGTACTGATTTAGGCACACATCTGGTAGCCCCCAGGATCATTTTGATGATGAGCTGCTCCACTGTAGCCTGTCAGCCCTCTTGCATCTTCGTAGCCTACATTCACCTCTCACATCAGCGGCACTTGGTGCTCCGCAGTTTCCATATTGGTTATTCGCAATGCTGCCATTTGTCCAGTCGTGATACACCTTCGCCACAGCAGCACGTGAACAGTTCACAAACTGCGCTGTTTCAGAAATACTGTCACTCTTAGCCCGAAAACTGATAATCCTCCCTTTTTGCCACTCTGATAAATCGCCCCCATTACCCATGACTGTAATGAGTGATATGTGTGCAGACCATAGGCGTGCGCAGCTAATTTTATTAGGGGGTGCACCGCCGGAGGGCTGTGTCTTGTACCGCCTTTTGGGCGTGTCCAGCATCGCCCAGGGACATGTGTAGCACTATTTACATTATCTCAGTAAAATCACATGGCTTTAATTTCTTTCTAGTTCCTAATAATAAGATAGCTATAATACTCACCAGAGAAATAAAATGAAACATAATGGTTCGACCACTGGCCACTATGGCATAACCCTGAGTCCTAGCTGCCGCTGCACCCTATCGCTGCTCACACTTCCCGAACCTAACCCTGACCCAGTAGCGGCACTACAGAGTGGGGGCCTAGTGCATATACATTACTCTCCACCCCCACACACCCCACCACTTGCACCCCCCAGCACCTACACCCTGATTTCGAGTGGGCCACTCTGAAAAGTACAGGAGATTTAGGGGGCCCAACATTTACGTTTTAATATAACACAAGTAAAGTTTAAAATTTACACATGTGCCATCAGAGTTACATTTGCCTCTTTCAATGCCATCAGGCCTCAACTATGCGGGACACCAGCATTTGTCACACATATACCCATGCTCACCAGCTACTAACAGTAGTGCCTCTTATTCACATTATACCACACGGTATGAGCCGAAATTCACATTGCGCCACACAGTATGAGTCGAGTTCACATTACGCCACACAGTATGAGTCGAATTCACATTACGCCACACAGTATGAGTCGAATTCACATTACGCCACACAGTACGAGGCTGTTACTCCCTCTGGCTGGCCAGGCCAAATACAGTACGTTACAAAAAAAGGAAAGAATTAGATCTATAGGTGACTCAGGAAACTACTGAGTATTTGGCTCCCTGGCTAATATATTTATGTAACCCTTTTCTTCTGCACCCACAGATTTTTTTTGTACTTTTTTTTTATAATTGTAACTTCACTACATTTATACAGTACATGTTATTTTATTCCCCCTGGCTGGGCTGGCCTGGACCCCTCTCTTTTCCCTGCAGGAGCAGGCTGCAGGACTGAGCGTTTCACACACAGACTTAAGGCCCATACACATTAGATGATGTTGCTCTGTGAGCGACATCGTCTAATTTTCCCCCCTCCCGGGCCGGCCGGCCAGCGGCCGACTATACACACTGAGCGATATGACTGCTCATATCGCTCAGTGACGTCACGCCCCCGCCAGCCCTGCATGAAGGTCGTGGATGACAGTCCACATCCTTCATGCATGCCCTACCGACAGCGACGATCGTTGCCGACCCGCGGGGCTGCGCATCTGTCGTCGCTGGCGGCATACACACTTGACGATAAAATGAGCGACGTCGCTCAAGGAGGGGGAAAATGAGCGACGTCGCTCATTTTATCGTTAAGTGTGTACGGACCATTACTTCATCAGTGACACATGCCGAGACCTCAGTGAACTCTCTCTCCCTCTGTTTTCTTCTAATGAATGTATGTCCTCCGGCTCCGAGTCCTCATTAGAGGAATGCTGCCTGTGGTGCTGGCGTGGTGGCCGCGGCACATGAGGATTGGAGCGCCAGTGAGAGAAGAGACTGAGCGCAGGCGGGGAGGAAAGGAGCGCGGTGTGACATCTTAATGTCACATCGCGAGGCGGAGCCAGGAAGAAGCATCCATGTACCCAGTGCTGCCGGCAGCCAATAGTACAGACAGAGCGCTGCGGCGGCGGAGGCGGGTCGGAGGGTCGGGGCACAGGATGGCTATCGATCGCTGTGCTGCAACAGGCGAGGGGAGTGCCGGACATTAGAGGGTGCCTGTGCGCACGCCTGTGGTGCAGACGGCCTATCGCACACATTATATACCCACGAAGCCAGCCCACGCCATGTGATGTACTTCGTGGGCTGCATGCTGTCAGCGTCAAATGTAGAAGGTGGTCATTATAATGTGACTTTATATATATATATATATATATATATATATATGAAACGAAATAGAGGAGATGGCGCCAAGGGAGTTATATCAACGCCCTTCCTAAAAACGGACCCTTACAGTACTCTCCGGATAAATTACGTCAGATAACAAATACTAACATAAAAATTTATTAAAACAACATATAAACCCGACACAAATGTTCATAAGTATACAGAGTTGATACATTTGCATTTGTCGCACAATTTGAACAATCAGTTTATAGTGATGAGGAAAAAGCGTAGATATATCACTACGATTTCCTCCTTCTCCTTATTGTAGATTCGGAGGTAACATCAGATAATAGATAGATAAATAACCCAACGCGTTTCATCTTGTTCCAAGACTTCATCAGGGGTAAAATCTACAATTGTAGAATAATAAGTCAAAACAAATACATAGCAATAAGCATCTTACACTCACATATAACATGACATATTGGTATCAAAAGAACATGACATAGCAACATGAGGAGGAAAACAGAATAAATAACATGAAAAAAGAGAACCAAAAAGCACAGGTTGTGAAAAACATACCTCTTCATTTCAACATATTGTCAGCACATAAAAGGTCATTCAAAGATGTATGAACAACGTTTCAATATTTCAATGGGACTTGATTGATACAGCGAGGACCATACCTAATTAAAAAACGTTTAATAACCTTTATTAATTAAAGGACACTTTTTGTTCAATTAGGCAGAGATTGGGATTAATCCAATGGAACGGCACATACCTCATATATCATCAGCTTGAGTCTGACATACAGATATTCGAATATGGGGAAGATTCATATGTGTATAGAATCTAACTGGTTCACAAGCATAAGGAACCTAATAAATTGATTAATTGGGTATTAATTATAAGAACACCTACGAGTTCATAAATATATATATATAAACAAACATCCACAGCAGCCGGCACTCACTTCAAAGTAACAATAAGGCCCTCCGTACCCGAATCGTAATCAAAACCACACCATCCATACAAGAACGGCACTGGAGGCATTGAAAAATTTCAAAAATTTGTACTATGGGCCCACAATACAGATTTTTGCAAGTTTTCAATGCCTCCAGTGCCGTTCTTGTATGGATGGTGTATGTGTGTGTGTGTGTATATATATATATATATATATATATATATACACACACACACACACACACACACACACACACACACATGAGAATACAGCCTGGCACTCCTCTGTAGTGATGCAAGCCGCCCTGTTGCTTTCAGTATGGATAATGCCATGAGGTAGAGAAAAACTGCAACACTAGGACTGTAAATAACAGTGGATTACTTTATTTAAAACCACCAACGTTTCGGTGCTGAAACACCTCTTTGTCAAGGTGACACCAGCAAGGTGTCCTTTACTGGGAATGTATCATTTATACAAGCCTTGAAGTGCAGTTTGTTTGCTTGGAGGATATACTATATGAAACTAGCACACCAACAGATGCTTGTGTTACTATGAGTGCTGGACACACAAGGGGGTATATTTACTAAGGTCCCGATTTTGTCCGAGTTTTTTTTCTTTTTTTTCCTAAGTGTTATCTCGTGAATTTACTAAACGCAAATCTCTGCAGTGTTGGGGCTATTCGTATTGTTTTCCCTGGCTAAGTTCACAAATACGGATGAATACACCATCGGTCAAACACGGCTGTTATTTGATACAACTCGGTAATTTACTAAGAATTTGTATTCTCAATCACTGCCGACAATAGCCAAACACTGCCGGGAAAGCATAGACTTCGTAAAAAAAAGCAGTTTTAAAATAGACCTGCTTTTTCCTGGCGTGTTTAGATAGTCATGCACGGATCAGTGAGATCCGTGCATGCTTATCTGTGTAAAGGGGTGTGAAAGTGTAAAAATCAAAGAAAAAAATTGCGTGGGGTCCCCCCTCCTAAGCATAACCAGCCTCGGGCTCTTTGAGCCGGTCCGGGTTGTAAAAATACAGGGGGAAAATTGCGTAGGGTCCCCCCATATTTATACAACCAGCACCGAGCTCTGAGTCCGGTCCTGGTTCAAAAAATATGGGGAACAAAAGATGTAGGGGTCCCCCGTATTTTTCAAACCAGCGCTGGGCTCCACTATCCAGAGAGATAATGCCACAGCCGGGTGACACTTTTATATAGGTCCCTACAGCTGTGGCATTACCCCCCCCCCCCCCAACTAGTCACCCCTGGCCGGGGTACCCTGGAGGAGTGGGGACCCCTTAAATCAAGGGGTCCTCCTCCAGCCACCCAAGGGCCAGGGTGAAGCCCCAGGCTGTCCGTCCGTCCGTCCCCCCCCCATCGGTGGGTGGTGGGTGGGAGACTGATAGCCTTTGTGTAAAAAATAGAATATTGTTTTTTTTGTGGTAGAACTACAAGTCCCAGCAAGCCTCCCCCGCAAGCTGGTACTCAGAGAACCACAAGTACCAGCATGCGGGGAAATAACGGGCCCACTGGTACCTGTAGTTCTACTACAAAAAAAAACCTCAACACACACACCGTGAAAGTAAAGCTTTATTTTACATACATGCACACTTACACACTCACATACTTACCTATTGTCCCACGGAGCCCCTTGATCCCCTTGTCCCGTAGAATCCATGGTGGACCTGTGAAAAGATGCCCAAAATACTCACCTATTATCCAGTCGGCCGGGCTTCAATGTGTTATGTCCGGCAGTGTTTTACTAATCACTCCCGTAAAACACTGCCCGAATACGAATCACATCGACATCGGAAAATACGACAATAGAAAACTCGGCAGCTTAGTAAATTTGCATAGATGAATTCAAAAAGTTGCAGTAAAACACATCCGATAAAAAAACGAGATTAAACTCCCATCAAATCGGCACAAACACGAATTTTAGTAAATATACCCCAAGGATGGATATATACAGTGGGGCAAAAAAGTATTTGGACAGCCACTGATTGTGCAAGTTGACCCACTTAAAAAGATGAGAGAGGTCTGTAATTTCCATCATAGGTACACTTCAACTGTGAGAGACAGAATCTGAAAAAAAACAAAACAGGAAATCACAGTGTATGATTTTTAAACAACTTACTTGTATATTCTTGTGGAAAATAAATATTTGGACACCTACCAAGCAGCAAGATCTCTGGCTCTCACAGACCTGTTACTTTAAAAAGCTCTTCTAGCCTCCACACGTTACCTGTATTAATGGCACCTGTTTGAACTGGTTATCTGTATAAAAGACACCTGTCCACACCCTCAAACAGTCAGACTGCTACCTCTCCACCATGGCCAAGACCAGAGAGCTGGCTAAGGACACCAGAGACAAAATTGTAGAGTTGCACAAGGCTGGGATGAGCTACTCGACAATAGGCAAGCAGCTTGGTGAGAAGAGATCAACTGTTGGAGCAATTATTAAAAAATGGAAGAAATACAAGATCACTGACAATCTGCCTCGATCTGGGGCTCCATGCAAGATCTCACCTCGTGGGGTATCAATGATCTTGAGAACTGTGAGGAATCAGCCCAGGACTACACGTGGGGACCCGGTCAATGACCTCAAGAGAGCTGGGACCACAGTCACAAAGGTTACCATTAGTAACACACTACGTCGTCATGGATTGAAATCCTGCAGCGCCCGAAAGGTCCCCCTGCTTAAGCCAGCACATGTCCAGGCCCGTCTAAAGTTTGCCAGTGACCATGTGGATGATCCAGCAAAATCGAACTTTTTGGTATAAACTCCACTCACCGTGTTTGGAGGGAGAAGAATGATGAATGTCATCCTAAGAACACCATACCCACTGTGAAGCATGGGGGTGGAAACATCATGCTTTGGGGCTGCTTTTCTGCAAAGGGGACAGGACGACTGATCCGTATTAAGGAGAGGATGAATGGGGCAATGTATCATGAGATTCTGGGCAAAAACCTCCTTCTTTCGGTAAGAGCATTGAAGATGGAACGTGGCTGGGTCTTCTAGCATGACTCTTCCATGCAGATCTTCTCTAGATCTGTCATGTTTCGGGGCTGTCGCCGGGCAACACGGACTTTCAACTCCCTCCACAGATTTTCTATTGGGTTGAGGTCTGGAGACTGGCTAGGCCACACCAGGACCTTGAAATGCTTCTTACAGAGCCACTCCTTAGTTGCCCGGGCGGTATGTTTGGGGTAACA
Source organism: Pseudophryne corroboree (assembly GCF_028390025.1). Taxonomy (NCBI): domain Eukaryota; kingdom Metazoa; phylum Chordata; class Amphibia; order Anura; family Myobatrachidae; genus Pseudophryne; species Pseudophryne corroboree. The sequence goes on along the minus strand of NC_086449.1, from coordinate 497,059,703 downwards.
CACCGCCCGGGCAACTAAGGAGTTGCTCTGTAAGAAGCATTTCAAGGTCCTGGTGTGGCCTAGCCAGTCTCCAGACCTCAACCCAATAGAAAATCTGTGGAGGGAGTTGAAAGTCCGTGTTGCCCGGCGACAGCCCCGAAACATGACAGATCTAGAGAAGATCTGCATGGAAGAGTGGGCCAAAATACCTGCTACAGTGTGTGCAAACCTGGTCAAGAACTACAGGAAACATTTGACCTCTGTAATTGCCAACCAAGGTTATATTACAAAGTATTGAGTTAAACTTTTTGATTGTTCAAATATTTATTTTCTGCAAGAATATACAAATAAATTCTTTAAAAATCATGCAATGTGATTTCCTAGTTTTGTTTTCCAGATTCTGTCTCTCACAGTTGAAGTGTACCTATGATGGAAATTACAGACCTCTCTCATCTTTTTAAGTGGGTCAACTTGCACAATTGGTGGTTGTCCAAATACTTTTTTGCACCACTATATATATATATATATATATATATATATATATATATATATATATACACACACATCCAGGAGAGGTAGTAACATATCATGCACGACACTGCTGATCCAATTCAATTGTATTGTATATAGTTTACAGCATGTTAAAGCAACGTTTCTGGGATCCGCCGTGGCCCAGAAATGTTGCTTTAACATGTTGTAAACTATATACAATACAATTGAATTGGATCAGCAGTGCTGTGCGTGGTATGTTACTACCTCTCCTCGATGTATATGAAATTTAGCAGTGGCACGTTGCAAGAAGACTTTACCAAAGTGAGTGCTGGATTGATTGTGATTATTATATATATTGTTAGTGCTGTAGCACTGGGAGGCACTCATCCCGGCCGTTGCCTGGGAGCCGGGACGCGGCACCTCCCGCTGACCCCCGCCAGGCGTCTAGCAACAGGCGGACAGCGGGCACAAGGTCTTCTGATCCCCGCCCGGCGCCCAGCAACAGGCTGATGCTGGGAGCCGCCGGACTCCTAACAATGGGGCACCGCAGGCAGACTGCGTTCCCAGTTGCTTAGGAAATAGTATACGTGTAGCATGGCAGCTACACTTATTTTGCAATCAGGGGTTTAATTGTTTTTTGCCTACATCTATTCACTTCCAGTTCACTCCCCAGATCGCTGGTGATAGTTCATGCTCTTAGTGAGAACCTGTCAGCCTGTGAATACCCGTGATTCTGAGACCCTGTCTGACTCCTTTCCTGATCGGATCCAGCTAGCCTTGTATTTCAGGTTTTGGTGTGGAATTTCCAATACAAGCACTGTCTTTGCCTATATTTCTTTATTGTCTCCACCTTGTGCATTGTTGCATTAATATTTGATTAAGTTGCTTATCACATCCTGTGCATTGTTGCATTCACAAATCATTTGTATATACAGTCTTGTTGCTAATAACACCCTGTGCATTGTTGCATGTACATATTGATTGTGTTAAGATTATACTGCAACCTGTGCATTGTTGCACTCCTTATATACACCTCAGTCTGTGCCTTAGCATTGTAATAAGGCTGTGTCTGGTGAACATTTTACCATACTACATTTACCCCTGCCCAGCCTCTGATAGTCGCCTTGTCCATACATAAAATCTGGGGGCATCTGAGTACGGGGTGGACCTAATTCACCCTGGAAAGGCGGCTGCTATAGGAGAAGCCTAGCATTGCAGGAGACTAAAAGACTGCTGGGCAGTGGGTAATTGCATGAGCGTTACAAGGCACCGCCTATAAACCAACAGAACTGAGTGTAAGCATAACATATATATATATAACATATATATATATATATACTGTAAATGTGTGTGTGGGTGTGTGTGTGTGTGTGTATATATATATATATATATATACATACATACATGTACTGTATATATATATTTTTTCCTTTTTCTTTTTTTCACAGTAACCTCAGACCAGCTCCTAGGCAGTCTTATTTTTATAGCTTTTGAGTTTCACTACAGAATGGCTCAGGTCGGTGCATTAACTAATTTGCATCAACACAGCAGATGTGTTCTTATGTCCAAGGGCAATTAAATTATTCACATTTACATGGACAATATAATTCTCTCATGACAGAGATCCTATTTAGCTAATTAAGAATAAGCTGGTAATTCTTTACATTGCTATATATAATAAAGACACTGCTAGTTGTCTCAGATACTGTAGTTCTTTGGAAGTACTATGTTCCCATTGGATAAATGCACTGCCAACCTATCCAACAGTGCAGTACTACGTCATACCTGAAGTTTCGGATGCATGCACTGACTCATCAATGGCACATGTCTGCTGTGTTTGACTGAAAGTGCAAATTGTCCTATTAACTTTATAGCAGGTTAACCCTGATGTTGCAGTTTTTTTCTGAAAGGCTCAAATTGCAGCAAGGTGGGCGCAATGAGACATTCTGGAACAGAACATCGCGCCAATTTGAATAGAATGACTGATGATTATATACATGATGAATTCTAGGGGATGTATTTAGTAAAGGCTGATTTTTAGCAATTTCAAAACGAAGAAAATCAATTTAAATCAATATTGTGTTTACGGGTCTAAAACACATTTACTAACAGATGATTTTTTGATATTACTTTTTAAATGTTAGTAAATTTGTGTTTAAGCCCAGGAAGCACAAATATCGATTTATAGATTTTCATAGATTTGAAATCGATGAAAATCAACCTTTTACTAAATATGCCCGCTAAAAATAGTTTTAGCTAGAAATGTAATGCTTGTATACTTAAATGATCACCATGTACAGTCAGTGACATCATTTCTTGGCTGCAAGAGCCTTGTCTACTGGCCTGGAAACAGAACTTGCACTCAGTGTGCAATAACAACAACCAGCTTGTACTCACCACTGGAAATAAAGACACACTACTTACACATAAACCACAGAAGCTTGCCATGTGGCTCAGTTTCCTTTTTTTTTTTATCTTTTTTTTTTTGACTGCTGTTTTATAGGTAAACTAAATAAAAGTTTTAACTTGTTATAATTTAAAACTAATTTTATATAATAATAAAATAGTAGCCAATTTGATGTTGTCACATTATGCCTGTTACTCTCTACGTTACAACTTCTTTATGTATGTTAGGATCTGTCTCATTGGCGAAGTGTAACGGCAAGAAAAGACATTCAAAATGCCAAGAAATGAGCTGTCTACTTGAGGAATTCTCTCCAACTAGTTAACAGTAATTGGCCCTGGCCCTGGCCCAACACCCTTTAAATAGGAGCTCTGGGCTCTGCTAGGGGTGTGTTAGTTGTTTGCCTGTCACGAGTAAGGTTTCCTAGCTACTGCTTGTCTTGCTAGAATGTTCCTTGGACTACTGATGTTCCTGTGTCATGAGAGCTACAGTATTCAGGAACTGATTCAGATTTCTACATAAACCCAATGGTTTATGTACTAATGCAATGTTTAGGGGTCTGCGCAGATGCAAAATCCATTCTGCCTATGTGCAGAGCAGGTCTTGTGATATCACTCGCTGCCCCTCTGTTAGCTACAGCATGATTGACAGGAGCGAGGACAGCAACCGGCACTGTACTTTAAAACATACTTGCCGATATTGCTGACCCCTCTTACGGGAGGGGGCAGCCTGGACGACGTACAGGGGAGGTATGTCCGGTAGTGAGGGGGAGTGTTTGGGGCATGGCGGCATAAAAACGTAATTGTGCTCCACCCCCCCACCCCCCCGCTATTCAGTGCTGAGGAAACAGGCACTGGAGAGCGGGGGCGGGGCTACGATGATGCGATTCAGTGCGAATCGCGTCATCGGGTCCCCCTCAGACCGCCCATTAGTGCTCCGATGTTGGCGGCCAAGTGGGGGGTGCGGGAGCTGGCGGCGGAAGCGGGACACTTGCTGACCTTTGCGGGGGGCCGGGAGCGCCACCCGATTTTTGAGTGGGTAAGCAAGTATGCTTTAAAATGGGGGCATGTCACACCAATGGGGGCATGTCACACCCATTTTGTAGTTCTGACGGGACCAGAGTACGTATCGTCGGACGCAGACTTTCTGGACCTGGGTACCTGATCCTACAGCCAGTGTGGGTAAGCTTCAGCTTACTGACTGCTGTCTGTAAACAACTGATAGTCGTGATGGCGATCCAGTCTTCAGACACAGCACCCAGATCACCACAGATGTATGCAGGAGCTGTCTATTTCTTCCATGCGCCTCCTGCTGCATTTGCATTTTATGTGTACGGAATTATGCAGCCGCTTAGCTGAACCAGGCTCTAAGTTCTGCCCTTAGACTCCTTTCATTTCCTGTGCTAACTGGTAAACCTGCTCAGTACTGCTCACAGCATTCAGTTCCTGTCCTACCGTGTCGTTTCATTTCTGGACTTTCTCATTTTATTGACAGTGCAATCCTGGTTTATTGGTATATTGATATTCTGCCTGCTGCATTATTGCAAGTCTGTCCCTACTGCTATTTCATTTATACACCTGAGTATGCTATATTGTTGGAAAATAAACCTGTTATAAACACCTGGCAAGTCTCCTTGTCAATTAAATTATGTCTGCATCTCCTAAGTGTATCCATAACGATTTATCAGCTAATTGCTTTTTGCATTTTTGCATATTCTTGATTTAATTGAGCAAATTGAAGGAACCCCCCCCCCCCCCAAATAGGACTGAATTAAAACATTCAAAAGAGCAGTGTATTGCTAGAAAAACAGATAAGGCATTGCTTATACAAAGCATTATATTCACAAATTGAATAGAAAGGGGGGTGATTCCGAGGTGGAAGAGGCCACGGCTGCAACTTTATGTAAATGTAGTGTAACCCCTATTACGTGAATATTTAGTTATGGTTACTAATTTATTAACTAGAATACAGTGCCTCCACCCAAGTTTATCTGAGATATATTTATATATCTTGAAGGGGTAAATTTGGGAAAAACCCCTGAACAACTTGTTATTATTTTATATTTTTTAGATACCCAAGTACCTTCAATTTCTACGTTTCTCTTCTATTAACATCACATCAGGTAAGTAATCGCCAATCATTAACTTCTTTGTAATATAGGTAAAATTTATGTATTTTATAATTTCACAGGCACATACTAAAATTACTATACTCTAAATATATCTTAGTATTTTATCATGTTATAACATAAATCATCAATACAATATATATCTACCACTTCTTATCAAATTAATATTTATGCATTTAATCAGTATATTATAACAGATGAATGACAGTTCATATTCCAGTCCTGCACTTTCTATATATATATTTATATATATGCATATATATTTTTTTTTTGGAAGCTCTTTCACTTGCTGGTTAGGCCTTCTAGGTATCCTGAATATAAATATCTATTTATTTTATAGATTCTCCTTTCCTTGTTTTAAACAGGGGGTGAACTTCTTTCCAGAAAAATTCTAAAGAACTGAATATAACTATTTCGGTTGAACATATCCATATTATGAGTGAAGTTCAGGAGAAAGATACTTGTAACACTGTCTTCCTGTTCTGCAACAAAGATGATACAAATGTATCCTAATAAAGTACTCCTTCAAGGTAAATAATACTATTCCGCAGAGAGGTTGTTTCCTTTTTATATCCACTAGCTGTCACTGGTGCTGAACTCCTATATCTTTTCACAAGTGAGAGTTAGTCTGTGTATTTCCATAGGCTTGTACTGTAGCTATCTCTATAATAATCCTCCGTGTAGGTCTCAAAATACTGATTTATATAGTCTAAAATGTATTATGAAGACTCCTTTCTTGAAAAGGCCATTTATAAATATGGGAGGTGTTTAATTATAATTAGTCTGTAATACTTTACAGATACTTGCTTTTCAATCCCTTTGTTCAGAGAAGTGTAATATCTATTGTATTACCATATACACTTCGAGTAATCTTATTACACCCCCGTCAGTTTTATATGACTTGTAAAATTTATGCCATAAGCTCTCGTTTGTTTTTCATACAGTATGAGTTTTTGTTCAAGCTGAACTATTAGCACTACAATAGCTGAGAGTCTGTGTGTAATTACCTCTGTCCCTCTTGATGTAATTATTAAACAATAGTTATTAAATCACAGACCTTAGATGTTTTCACAATGAGCTCCTGCTCATTGCCTTTATGCAGAAATAGTGGACGGCCATGCTCTTTTGCGGCAGCATATATATATATATCTGGGGATTTGGGGAGTATATAATATGCATTTATTGGGAGCAAAAGTGACGTCTCCCCCGGCGGCTTGCTTTAAACAGCGGGCAGCGGTAGAGGTGACAGCGGCAGCAGAGGATTTAGTTTCAGCACTACTGAGAAGGTGCCTGTTAGGGGCTACGGAGGCGTGTGGCACCAGCTGATGGGGGTCGCTTCTTAGACGTCTTCCCCGACGGCTTGCTTTAAACAGCGGGCAGCGGTGGAGGTGGCTCTGTGAGGCGGAGCTTGGGGCGGCATATTCTATCTATAATTTGATCCTTCACTGGCTCCGGCGGGCGTGGATAGAAGGGTAGGCAGCTCTATTAGGAGGAGCTCAGGCGCGGCTTCTATGAGGAGATATGAGCGGTGGGTGGCGCCGGCAGATGTGATCATCAGCCACTGTACCGGAGGGATAACAGGACTGACAGCGGCTACGTAAGCAGAGAGCAGCGCTAGGCACCGGAGCTCAGAAGGTGAGTTATCTTACCAAGATGTACCTTATGTGACGTTTGACTCCCGCTGTGCTCGCCGGTCCACTCTCTGCTCAGACTGGTCTCTCAGCTCCTGTATGCCGTCGTCTTCCCTCTTCTTCACCTGGATGCCGCTACCTCGCCTCCCCTCTCCGCCGTCCGTTCTTCTAGCCCGATTCTTCAGGTGCGCTTTCCTCCGGACTGAGGCTCCTTCCTCTCCTCTGCTCCTGCTGAATGTTTACAGCGCTTGAACGCAGGGCAGGAGGAGAGAGAAGTTATGCTCACCAAAGGGGCACCACCAGTCCTCTAATGCGCTGTTACCCCTCCTTTTATACTCGTTTCAGGGGGGTCTCGAGAGCAGTCATTTTCCCGCTCAGGTCGCGGGACACCCCTCAATTCTCCTGTCTCGTGCTCCCCCCAGCTGTGTATTCCATCATAGTGATCTACTCAGTTTCTGACTGGGGCCGCGAGACAAGTGTCCTTTCCCGCTTCACAGCAACATGCCACAGTCCCAATCACATTACCTCAGTTTTATAATAATGTCCTCCACCATAGCATTATAAACACATATATATACATATTTATTCAGATAAAGTTAAGGTTCACAATATTTATTATTATATCGGGTCTATTACATAAATAATAACCGTTAAGGGTCACATTTCTCCCTCTGATGATCTGGAAAATACTACCACTGACCAGAATCTGGGTTGATTTTCAAAGATCACCACAATATTCTACTATATCAATATAATAGGTTAACATACATATACATGTTAAATAATTTGTATAGACTAACTAATTACATGTCTCCTCTACTCAGTATACCCAAAATAAGGCCAGCAATGTACAATATTGGACTGAAGAATTTGCGGTTTATAAGTTGGATATCCTAACTGGTCATAAGTAAAAACTGTTGGAGGTCTACGCAGTCTTTGTGGTCTAGGACTGCATCTTTCTCCCCCAACTACGGGGGTTTTCGTATCTAACGTATCAGGAGAAATAGTAAATAAGTCACTTCCTTGTGGATCTAGTATGGGGCTATCATTATAGTCACTCCGATCATCCTTAACAGCTGTATATTCTTTCTCTGGAGGTGATAAGTCTTTGACTACGGTAGAAAATGGTACCTCTTTTTCCAGAGAAGCATTGTTCAGACTTTCATGACTATAGAAATATCCTAGGTCATTTGTTGGACCTTCATCCACACTACTTTCTGCCATGGACAGAGGGGAAGAAGCTGAAGGGATTTGATTACTATCCTTTGGATCAGAGCTATTTTCCCTTTCTATGTCATTTGGGAAATATACCTCCTGTCCAATGGGTAACAAATGATTCCGGTGATAGGTGAGTATTTGTCCGTCACCTTTTTCGGGAGTAAGTCTATACACCGGAATACCAGGTAACTTTTCCACAATGCGGTAAGGATTCTCACGCCACTTATTCAGTAATTTTTGACGTTTTGGACTTCCAAGTCTTCTAAGGAGTACTCGGTCTCCTGGGAGTAAAATATGTTCAATGACGTTCTGATTGTACAGTCTCTGATTCTTTTCTCCTTGTTTTTTAGATGCCAAAGTAGCAACTTCAAAAGCTTCATTAAGTTCTTTTCTGAGTTCCTTGACATATTGAGTGTGCGAGGATGAATTTACCTTATGGGGAGATAGTCCCAGACTAATATCGATGGGTAATCGAGCTTCTCGTCCAAACATAAGTACATAGGGGGAATACCCAGTGGCCTCATTTTTGGTACAATTATATGCATGGACAAGGTGAACTATATGCTGTTTCCACTGCAATTTGGATTTATGATCCAGGGTGCCCAACATGTTCAATAGAGTTCGGTTGAACCTTTCAGGCTGAGGATCTCCCTGGGGATGATATGGAGAGGTACGTGACTTCCGTATCCCACAACATTCACATAACTCTTTGATGAGATTACTTTCAAAGTCACGTCCCTGATCCGTGTGAATCCTGGCTGGTAACCCATAATGAACAAAAAATTTTTCCCATAGGGTTTTAGCAACAGTTATAGCTTTTTGGTTTGGGGTCACAAAGGCTTGAGCGTAACGAGTGAAGTGATCGGTTACAACTAGTACATTGCTGTCTTGTCCATTTGGGCCTTGAAAAGATAAAAAATCAATGCATACCAGTTCTAATGGCCCAGTACTACTTAACGTTACTAATGGAGCTGCATGCATAGGTAAGGTTTTTCGTAAAATGCAGTTTCGACATTGTTTGCAGTATTGTACAATTTGGGCATTCATTAGAGGCCAATACATTCTATCAGCTATAAGTGCTTGTGTTTTATCATAGCCTACATGTCCATGGTGATCATGTAAGGAGGATAAAATTAAAGGAACAAATACTGCAGGAAGGACCAATTGATATTTTACTTCTCCATTATCTCTTAGAGTCTTGCGATACAATATTCCTTGTCGAAATATTAGTTTCTTTCTTTGTTGTATCAATGTCTTTAGAGATTGGGACAGAGAACTGAAATTGGTGTTTAAATGACCTGTCTGCAGATACTTGATTATCACTGATATAGTGGGATCCTGACGTTGTTCCAGTCTCATTTGTTCCTTGGTGATCATTGGCAGATGTTTTATTTCTGCTTTATGTATCCAACAGTACATGGCGGGAAGGGCCGTTTCGGATGCTCCCAGGGTGCAAACAGTGGCCTTGTTGGATGTGTTCATGGTTAAAATCTGCTGACATAGAATATTTAGGGCTGGCGCAGGTACCTCCACCCAATCATCATTATCACTGGTAGTTGGGGAATGAGGTATTCTTGACAAAGCATCGGCGTCTGTATTGTGAATTCCAGGCTTATATTTTAGAGTGAAATTGTAGTTGGATAAGGCAGCCAACCATCTATGACCCGTGGCATCTAATTTGGCGGTTGTATTTATATATGTAAGCGGGTTGTTATCTGTATGAACGGAAAAGTTGGCCCCATATAAGTAATCGTGGAATTTATCAACGATTGCCCATTTAAGCGCAAGAAATTCAAGTTTGTGCACTGCATAGTTTTTTTCACTATTAGATAGTCCTCGGCTGACATACGCAATAGGTTGACATTTATCCTGCTGTGTTTGATACAAGACTCCCCCCAATCCTTCAAAAGAAGCGTCAATGTGTACTTCATACGGTAACTCTGGATTGGCGTATGCTAGTACCGGCGATTGTGTTAAACAAGACTTCAATTGGTGAAATGCAGCTTCACACTCAGGCGTCCATCTATCACCAAAATTTTCTTGTGGCTTATAGTACAATCTTTGAGTAGTAGCACTTTTACCAGCCTTGTTTTTTCCTACAGGGGGATATCCCTTGGTCAATTCAGTGAGGGGCCGAGCGATTTTGGAATAATTGGGTACAAACCGCCTATAATACCCACAAAATCCCAAAAAAGAACGTAGATCTTTTAGATTTGCTGGACGAGACCATCCCTTCACAGCCTCCACTTTGCCAGGGTCGGTAGATATTCCTTCTCTGTTCACAACATGGCCTAGATAGGTCACTGTACTTTGACACATTTTGCATTTGTCTATTGATAACTTCAACCCACGTTGTTGTAATCGGTCTAAAACTTTCAAGAGTCTATCATTATGTTCTTCTAGGGTTTTTCCAAACACAATAATGTCATCCAGATAGACAATCACTTCTCTGTAGCACATATCCCCAACTGTTTGCTCCATGGTGCGTTGGAAAGTAGCTGGGGCTCCTTTAATCCCTTGGGGCATCTTCAGGAATTCAAAGAAGCCAATGGGACAAATAAATGCAGTTTTAGCGCGATCTTCCGGATGCATCGGAATCTGATAATATCCACATCGGAGATCCAGAATAGAAAACCATTGACTTCCTTGGAGGCAGTCCAACGCTTCTTCTATTCTCGGAACCGTATATTGATCCACTAAAGTCCGATTATTTAAGGTACGATAATCAATACATAAACGGATATCTCCGTTTTTCTTTCTAGCTACTACAATTGGTGAGGCGTATGAACTTTCGGAATCAGCAATGATGTTATTCTCCAACAGATGCTTTAAATGCTGCCTAACGTCATCAAAATCAGCAGGAGCCAAACGACGAGACCTTTCTCTAAATGGACTCTGATCTTGTAGTTTAATTCTATGTTGAATGCCGGTAGCTGTCCCTAAATCCCAATCTCCAACAGAGAACACAGATTCACGATGAATAAGATGTTGCAACAATTGGTCTCTTTCTACTGGTGAAATGTCACTGCCTAAGAAACACTTTTTTAACTTATTTAGCAAGGGTTCATCCTCTCCTGAGAAGGTTAGATTATCTTCTGGAACTATCAGAGGAGTCGACACCGTCATTGTGGTTCCATAAAATTGGCAGACATCCCTGTCCTGGATGTCCTCCTGAAGTCGGACTTGCTCCATACACCAATTGGATAATGTCCTGAATAAATGGGAGTTGGTCCCTACAATAACAGTTACCACCCCTTGATCAGAAGGAGGGTCAGGACAAACTAGAGCCAGAAATGGGAATGATTGTTTAGGAGTTCTTGATTCCATGGGAAATTCAATGTGGGTAACAACATATCCTAAATATGGGTATTTTTGATTACTTAACCCCCATATTGCTAGTCCATCAAATGCTAAAATGGGAAGGTGGGATAAATGTTGCTGGTACCAACTTTCAAAAATAATGGATACTTGAGATCCACTATCCAGTAATACATTGCAGGGTTGTCCGTCAATAATTGCTTGTACCATGGGTGCCTTTCCTATAATTCCATCTGGAATTACATTAGACCACTGGGTACTCCCCATTGCACACACTTTTATAAGTTGGGCGTCGATGCGGGGTTCATCGGCGTCCCATTGGAGTTTTCCGTCAGTGGGGAAGATCTTTCTACCCTAGAGGGGTTCCTTCGTATATTTCCCCCTTGAATGCATTCGAAAGCTCTATGACCAAACTGTCCACAATTATAACAGGTGAAGTTGTTGTAGTTACTCCTATTATCATTCCTCCTATTGATCCCCCTCCCTCTTCCCAGTGGAGTTATAGCAGGTGAGGCAGATAGATTGTTTTGTAGGGTAATCAATTGATCTAGTTTCTTATTTTGTTCTTCCATTAATTTATATAATTTTTCAGATGCTAAAGTATTTTCGGCTGCCGGCAATACTACTTTGACACGTTTCACACTTTTTTCTCTATTTTCAATCTGTACTTCCTCCAATTTTACTTCCTTAATCAATTCTCCTAACGTGAAAGGAGGACTCTTGGCCAGACTACATCTTAATCTCTGTGCTACCGGATTACTGGTAAGAGCTCCACGCAAAAGATGTTTCATCCTCCATTCATCTATATCTTTGTCTTCTATTCCCCCTTTATCCAATAGTTTATATAAGATTTTATCTATTCTATAGATATATTTAGTAAGCGATTCATTGGGTTCTTGGTAGGTATGATTTAGTCTCGCCAGAATATCACCAACATCCTCTAATGTTCCGAATGAGTAATCTAATGCCTCAAAGTAATCTTTTAGGGTGGAGTTAGGGTTACTTCTTCTGGTAGCATGTATAATGCCCATAGCGGGCCCCCTTAAACTCTCAACGATCCTTTGTTTTTTTATGTGCTCAGGGCATCGCCATTCTTCTGACTGTTGAGTAGCTGTTTCTTTCCAGGTATCATAATTTTCTTCCCCCGCCGGCACTGGCAGAATTCCAGAAAATATTCTTAATCTTCTATATCCTCCCTCATAGTGCCATCGTTCAAAATGACTAACAACCTTGTCCATTACCGCATCTACATTCTGTTCAGTACCATCTTCCCCTCTAGGAATGTCTGTTGCTGGCTCCCCAGTGATAGAATAGCTACCCCCAATATTCCCTTCTTCCTCTGCATTTGTTCTACTATCGCATTCTACCGGTGCTTCTTCACTTAAGTCTTGTGGAATCATAGGCCAAATAATTTGTAATCTTCTACCTGTAACATTCTCTAGCATAATGTTGGCAGGGATTAATGATGGATCCAATTCATTACTGTTGGTTAATAATACAGCACATATCACTCCCAAATTACCTCTCCATTTATCACATATGTATGGATCCTTAATCCCATACCATTTCTTTACTTCTTTAAGTATCGCCTCCTCAGGTATATCTACAAAATTTCCTCCAATACCCACACTACATTTAATATCCACCCTCTTTCTTTTACCCCAATTATATATATCCTCTCCATTTATGCACTCCATATTCGATCTCAGCAGTGGTCTCCAAATGTAACCCCTATTACGTGAATATTTAGTTATGGTTACTAATTTATTAACTAGAATACAGTGCCTCCACCCAAGTTTATCTGAGATATATTTATATATCTTGAAGGGGTAAATTTGGGAAAAACCCCTGAACAACTTGTTATTATTTTATATTTTTTAGATACCCAAGTACCTTCAATTTCTACGTTTCTCTTCTATTAACATCACATCAGGTAAGTAATCGCCAATCATTAACTTCTTTGTAATATAGGTAAAATTTATGTATTTTATAATTTCACAGGCACATACTAAAATTACTATACTCTAAATATATCTTAGTATTTTATCATGTTATAACATAAATCATCAATACAATATATATCTACCACTTCTTATCAAATTAATATTTATGCATTTAATCAGTATATTATAACAGATGAATGACAGTTCATATTCCAGTCCTGCACTTTCTATATATATATTTATATATATGCATATATATTTTTTTTTTGGAAGCTCTTTCACTTGCTGGTTAGGCCTTCTAGGTATCCTGAATATAAATATCTATTTATTTTATAGATTCTCCTTTCCTTGTTTTAAACAGGGGGTGAACTTCTTTCCAGAAAAATTCTAAAGAACTGAATATAACTATTTCGGTTGAACATATCCATATTATGAGTGAAGTTCAGGAGAAAGATACTTGTAACACTGTCTTCCTGTTCTGCAACAAAGATGATACAAATGTATCCTAATAAAGTACTCCTTCAAGGTAAATAATACTATTCCGCAGAGAGGTTGTTTCCTTTTTATATCCACTAGCTGTCACTGGTGCTGAACTCCTATATCTTTTCACAAGTGAGAGTTAGTCTGTGTATTTCCATAGGCTTGTACTGTAGCTATCTCTATAATAATCCTCCGTGTAGGTCTCAAAATACTGATTTATATAGTCTAAAATGTATTATGAAGACTCCTTTCTTGAAAAGGCCATTTATAAATATGGGAGGTGTTTAATTATAATTAGTCTGTAATACTTTACAGATACTTGCTTTTCAATCCCTTTGTTCAGAGAAGTGTAATATCTATTGTATTACCATATACACTTCGAGTAATCTTATTACACCCCCGTCAGTTTTATATGACTTGTAAAATTTATGCCATAAGCTCTCGTTTGTTTTTCATACAGTATGAGTTTTTGTTCAAGCTGAACTATTAGCACTACAATAGCTGAGAGTCTGTGTGTAATTACCTCTGTCCCTCTTGATGTAATTATTAAACAATAGTTATTAAATCACAGACCTTAGATGTTTTCACAATGAGCTCCTGCTCATTGCCTTTATGCAGAAATAGTGGACGGCCATGCTCTTTTGCGGCAGCATATATATATATATCTGGGGATTTGGGGAGTATATAATATGCATTTATTGGGAGCAAAAGTGACGTCTCCCCCGGCGGCTTGCTTTAAACAGCGGGCAGCGGTAGAGGTGACAGCGGCAGCAGAGGATTTAGTTTCAGCACTACTGAGAAGGTGCCTGTTAGGGGCTACGGAGGCGTGTGGCACCAGCTGATGGGGGTCGCTTCTTAGACGTCTTCCCCGACGGCTTGCTTTAAACAGCGGGCAGCGGTGGAGGTGGCTCTGTGAGGCGGAGCTTGGGGCGGCATATTCTATCTATAATTTGATCCTTCACTGGCTCCGGCGGGCGTGGATAGAAGGGTAGGCAGCTCTATTAGGAGGAGCTCAGGCGCGGCTTCTATGAGGAGATATGAGCGGTGGGTGGCGCCGGCAGATGTGATCATCAGCCACTGTACCGGAGGGATAACAGGACTGACAGCGGCTACGTAAGCAGAGAGCAGCGCTAGGCACCGGAGCTCAGAAGGTGAGTTATCTTACCAAGATGTACCTTATGTGACGTTTGACTCCCGCTGTGCTCGCCGGTCCACTCTCTGCTCAGACTGGTCTCTCAGCTCCTGTATGCCGTCGTCTTCCCTCTTCTTCACCTGGATGCCGCTACCTCGCCTCCCCTCTCCGCCGTCCGTTCTTCTAGCCCGATTCTTCAGGTGCGCTTTCCTCCGGACTGAGGCTCCTTCCTCTCCTCTGCTCCTGCTGAATGTTTACAGCGCTTGAACGCAGGGCAGGAGGAGAGAGAAGTTATGCTCACCAAAGGGGCACCACCAGTCCTCTAATGCGCTGTTACCCCTCCTTTTATACTCGTTTCAGGGGGGTCTCGAGAGCAGTCATTTTCCCGCTCAGGTCGCGGGACACCCCTCAATTCTCCTGTCTCGTGCTCCCCCCAGCTGTGTATTCCATCATAGTGATCTACTCAGTTTCTGACTGGGGCCGCGAGACAAGTGTCCTTTCCCGCTTCACAGCAACATGCCACAGTCCCAATCACATTACCTCAGTTTTATAATAATGTCCTCCACCATAGCATTATAAACACATATATATACATATTTATTCAGATAAAGTTAAGGTTCACAATATTTATTATTATATCGGGTCTATTACATAAATAATAACCGTTAAGGGTCACAGTAGCTACAAAGTCCTTCATTGGTATATATTTGTAGATATGAATGTGGAAGAACACACAGCCGGCTACAGCCCTTGCAGCCGTCCAGGGGTAGATGATGCGATTTGTGCTGATTTGCATCATCATAGCACCAATCTGCCCACTTTATACGGGCTGCAGTCAATATACCGGCTGTCGGGATCCCGCGTTCAGGAGACCAACAGCATGGAACACCCCTGATCTAACCATCTCTTTTCATCACAGTGCAAATGCCACCATCTTGGCCTGTAAATGTGCTTCCCCATAAAACTAGATATATTTGCACAAACATTGGGGGTAATTCTGAGTTGATCGCAGCAGGAATTTTGTTAGCAGTTGGGAAAAACCATGTGCACTGCAGGGGAGGCAGATATAACATGTGCAGAGAGAGTTAGATTTGGGTGGGTTATTTTGTTTCTGTGCAGGGTAAATACTGGCTGCTTTATTTTTATACTGCAGATTGAACACACCACACCCAAATCTAACTCTCTCTGCACATGTTATATCTTCCTCCCCTGCAGTGCACATGGTTTTGCCCAACTGCTAACAAAATTCCAGCTGCGATCAACTCAGAATTACCCCCCATAGGCACTTGCAGAAATGATCCACACAGTATGTATGAAAAAGTGATTGCACAAAATAAAGTGGCAAATCAGAGAAAGTTTGTGAAACAAAAATGAATGTCCTTTGAGCATATGTTAAAATGTACTCCCTGTAACCTATCAAACGGGTGAAACTTATAGGCCCTACACACTGGCCGATTTTCTGAAAGATATGAACGATCTCGTTCACAAATGAACGAGAACTCGTTCATATCTTTCAGTGTGGAGACTCCAGCGATGAACGATGCGCGTCCCCGCGCTCGTTCATCGCTGGTCTCCCGTCGGCTGTGCATGCAGGCCAATATGGACGATCTCGTCCATATTTGCCTGCACTTCAATGCAGCCGCGTGACGGGGGGAGTGAAGAAACTTCACTCCCCCCGTCACTGCCCCCCCGCCGCCGGGTCGCTCGTCGGCCGTATCGGCCGTCGGGCACCTCGGCGGCGCATCGAGATATGTGTAGGGCCCTTTAAGCATGTTCTAGGGCTAAATAAATTATGGAGTACAGAAGGTTTGGTAATGTCTGGGAAAATAAATTAAAATGATATAAAAACAAATGGGAAAAAAAATACATTATGTAAACATCCAGACTGTAAACAAAATCTACACACCTCTAGCTTTGCTATAAGGGCTATTACTAAAATATGTGTGACATATGTAATATAGCTAAAAACTTACAAGACTTGCATTGCAAGACATAAAATATATGCCATAAGATCACACGTCTTTAGAGACATTGCCATTGTTCTAAAGACTTGTGATCTTTTTTGTAAGTTTCAGATCTCTAATATTATTAAAACAGTCATTGCAGGATGAGGCCAGGATTGAAATATGGGATCCTGTTGAACAAAGTAAACCAGAAAGGTACATCAGGCTGAAGCTCTCTATCTCTGCCAGAATCCATTGTTGATCATGTGACTGTTATTGAATTGCACTTATTGAATACAGTTCTGGTGGCTTCATGGACCAACGAATATGTAAAATCCAAGCTTTTGGCTACCAAATGAGTACCCTACTCTTTCATACCTCCCAACATGACCCTCTCCAGGAGGGACACAATGCTCTGCTTCTGGACTTTTCTCTTAATTTATGATTGCCGGCTCCTGTGTTGAACAGGTAATGGATAAGAAAGGTGTTTCAGCACAGGTGATGGCAATCCTAAATTAAGTGGGAAGTCCAGGAGCAGAGCATTGTGTCCCTCCTGGATAGGGTCATGTTGGGAGGTATGCTCTTTGCTTTGTGTTACACATCTGATAGTTACCCTTTGTTGTGTTAGTTGGTCATGGCAGGTCTCTTTCTGTCTCATGTGCTGTTCAGTGTCCTTATTTCTGTTTGCTTTGCATTCAAAAAGTAATGTTTCATGAAAGATTTTAGTGAAGATATAAACATTTAATTATAGTTATTGCATTACTGCAATTTGCATCTTAAACACTAGAGGGAACCCTTGTACTATTTTTAATGAATTTAAATGCCATAGCTTTTCTGTTCTAATTATTGCTCAATTATTTCTTCTGTCCTGCTTCCTGGCATTTTTCACCACTCTGTCTATGGAATCGGTAAGTGAGACCGGCGGACAGGGTGCCTGCTTTCACAATACCGGGGTTCAATATCCCAGCAGAGGCGAGGTAAGTATTTAAACCCACCCCCCACACCCCTAATCCGAATCCTCCCTTACCGCAGCCTAACAACCCCCCCCACCCAGTGCCTAACCCTAGACCTCCCCCATTAGAGCCTTAACTTACCCCAAAGCCCCCCGCACAGCCAAACTCTAACCCTCCTGGCTATATTTGGATGTTGACCTGTTTTGGATTCCGGCATTGGTGTTCTGACGGGTGTTGGTGAACCTGGCGTTGGTATTCCGACAGCCTGTATCTTGAACGTATACCCTGTCTAATGTCTATACATCTTAGAAATTAATGTCTGTTTGTTTGATGGAGATAAACCCCAAAACCACTGAACCAATTGCGATGCAGTGTTCACCATTGTGTAGGCTATTTTCCCAGGCAGGTTTTAGGCTAAGGATCATCACGATCAGTCCTTAGGGGGCTGTGGGTGGGGACTATATATAAAGACGTGTTATAATGACAGAAATCCTGGTAACATGATTGGACACACCAGATCACATGACTGGGCATTTCTGCCCAAAGATCGCACACCTGAACTACTTCCAACAGAGCCATAGCTGTATCACGCCACAACTGTCATTAGCACCATTCAGAGACACTACTCTCAAAAAAGAAACAGAAATTTCTAAAAATTTCAAAATTACTGCACAACTCACAGGACCTGACATCAATCCTCACCAATGATGATCTGTTCAAATAACATGAACAGGACTATTTTTTCTTCCCATTCTGTATTTGTTTCACCCTACATCATAGCCAGATTAAGGGGGAAAGGGGGGGGATGCAGGGCATACTGTACCCTGGGCCCCCTTTGTCAGAGCACACTGACATCACTGGCTTTCCCTCTTAAGCAGCAGCAGAACCAGCAGCCAGAATGCGAGCAAGACAGTATGCAGTACAGGCAGAGACACAGGAATATCATGTATCTTGAGCTACTGACAAAGATTAATGACCAGAGGAGAGATAGGAGGGTGAAGAGAGCTGCAAGTGACACAGGGATCCCAGCTTCTCCTTCTCCCCGCCTGAGTGTCTGAGTCCTGTGTAAACTGTTATGCAACTAAACCATTTGGATCTAGAGAGAGATACACACAGAGAGTCCTCCTGAGTCCAGTCCCAGTGTGTAAGTAGTACAGAGGCTGCTGCTATTCTTGCATATAAAAAGATAAATTATTTTATTTTTCTATGTGTATTTTAAGGTTAAGTTGTCTTTGTTCCACTACAAGAAAAGTTTATAAAATAGTTTTCTTTCAATTAGGTGGAGCTATAAACAGGGGATCCGGTCAACATCCCGATGGACGGGATCCTGGCTGCGTTCCGCTCGCCACCCCTGTCGGAATTGTGTGGTCGGGATTCCGGCGTCGGTATTTCGACCGCCGGGATCCCGTCCAGCGGGATTACGTACTGATCCCATAAACAGTACCGAGGCATTATTAAACTATTAGTTAAAACTAATATACACCATGACCCATTCCAGGAGGGACAAAATGTTCTCCATCTGGACTTCCTTCTTAATTTATGATTGCAATCACCTGTGTTGAAGTAATTTTCTTATCAATTAAATTGTTCAATATTGATGACGCCAATCATATATTAAGTGGGAAGTCCAGGTAGATAGCAATTTTTCCCTCCAGGAATGGGACATGTTGGGAGGTATGCACAATTTAATATACATCGCCCACTTTCCATCGGGGCCCCCCTGTCTTAAGTGCCCCGGGCAGCTCCAAGGCTTAATCCGGCCCTTCTCTACATCATCTAGCTTAGAAATATTTTGTAACAACAGGGACCATTTTATAAGATATATATACTCTTGGTATATGTGTGGTTGCACTCTGAAATAAACGCACTTTGGGTAGATTCACACTTGGCCTTCGGCATCATATATGGTTGACCCTGAATAAGAATCTATCCATGGGCATAACTATAGTGGAAGCAAGGGTGCTATTGTTATGAGGCCCAGAAACTTAGGGGGGCCTGAACCCAGGTTATAAAGTTGCATACCAATTTTCCAGATTTCCCTGCTAAGACATTGGGTCTGGTCCATTGCCCAGCCTGAATTGTGTGACATTACATTTTTAGTGAGAGATGTGTGGTGTGGATGTTAAAATGCTAAGGGGCGAGGGGGCGTGGCTTGACACAGCATGGTGTAGGCAGCTTCCTGCCAGAGCTCCTGCTAATATCCTGATCTATCTCCTGTTTCCCTGGTGTTCTGTGGCTGAAAATTTCTGCAGGAGTGCAGTACCCCCCTCTGCTCCTGCAGTGTGAATTTGGGGATTCTCTGTGCCAAGAGTCCTAACTTACTGGCTGGTGAAGTCTGTGACTGGGTCCTGAGACAGACTCTGCTCTCTGTGTGGCTGTTGGTCCTGCTGCAGCTCTGCCCTCACTCAGCTGCTGGGGCCAGTGTGCTCTGCAGAGGTTTTGGTGGCAGTATCCTGTGGATTTCTGTGCCCTGTCTCCAGCTTTGTCATAATGTGCGAATTCTACCACAACTCTGTAGCTGGTGAGCAGGATGGCTTTGCTTCTATGTCCTTTTATCCTGATTCAGTGCTGCAGCTCGCAGGGCCTCTTAGTGAGACTTTATCTGCACCATTTACTATTACACTACAGCAGGTGCTTACCGCTGTGGGTTCTTCTGAGCAACAGATTACTAATAGACTGGAGGAGCTGAGGGATGACCTTACGCATATTCACCGTGAACTACGGCTGGTGATGGCGCGTGTGGATCCTCCAGCGGCCTCTGTTTCTTTAGTGGTGATTCCATGGTCCCGCGTGAAGATTCAATCTGCAGTCACACAGAGTCACTTATCCGATGAAGAGGGAGAATGGCGACGTAACATCCTCCAGTTTGCTGGCAGTCCGAGAGAGGGAATGGCTTTCCGCTCTAATATTTATTTGGAACAGTGGTTCGGTGTAACCCGTGGATGGAGGTTTTTGTCCCTAATCCGGTTTTCTTCAGCTGCCACTTGTCCCTATACGTTTATTTTGACACAGCTGTGTGTGACGGCTGATGGCCCAGTTTATCCTCGAGGGACTGTCATTTGGCTGGATTACTTTGTTCCAGGGTGGACTCATCCTCCGGACTGATTTTGCTCACCTTGGGACTGGGAACCATTTCAATGGCTGCTGAGACCCTTACTGTGCACTGTTCTGTATACTGATTCTCGTTAGCTACTGCGTAATTTCATATTGTTTGTACATCCTTTCAAAGCTCCAGTTTGTTATACTGCTATTCTTGTGCTCATTCTAAATAATTATTTGCATACAACTAATTATTTTCCAGGAGAATTCTTCTCTAATGTTTAAGGCCATTTATTTAGTGTTATTGTCACTTATATAGATATTCGTCTGTTTTCCGGCTCAGTGTATCGCAGCCACTTCTCTTTATATTATGTCAGTTCTTTACACTCAGTTATCTTGGTATTTGCATAATACTGTACTATTCTATGGGTATAACCTGCTCTATTTAGTTTATGGTCTTTTATTTAATTGCCCCTGTCATTTACAGTATATCGTGTGCTTATCCTGCAGCTACAGTTATGTTGTTCTGCTATCCTCGTGCTCAGTATAGCTAAATATTTGCGTGCAACACTTACTTTCCGAGAGAATCCTGTTCTAACTGGTGTATGGCCATTTATTTAATGTTACATCGATATTATGTCTGTTTACCAGCTCCTTGTATCTAAGAACGTGTGCACTTTTTACCATTTTGTCGGAGAAGCTTGCCATAATTAGTCTGTGGTCGCTTGTTTTAGTTCCACAGCCATTTATATTTATATTCTGTCTTTAAGCTCAGCTACCTCAATATTTGCATACTACTTTACTATTCTGCGGGTATAACCTGCTCCACCTAGTTTATGGCCATTTATTTTAGCTGCCCCTGTCAATTATATGGTATACTTATCTTGTGTTATGGGGTTGGGGGGTGGGGGGATGTTAGGCATTTAGGTGTAGTGTAGTTAGGGATGGGGTTCTTATGGGGATCCAGGTATGCCTAGGTTGGGATTAGGTTATACAGGGTGGGGGGTTCTTAGGAGGTTTGCTTTGGGTGTCTTTATTTTATTTTGTGTATTTGTTTTGTTTGTAGGTTAGGGTATATGGGATGTGGGGGAATGTGAGGCTTTTTGTTTTGATATTCTGATGGATGTGAGTTATTTATATTTTTATTTATGGTATGTCACCTGTGCCCCATTATAAATCTGGTTCTCTCATGTGTACACCCGAATGGCGTCTTCGGGTGGCGATTAATTTATCAGTGTTTGATTTGGAGTATTCTGTATGTCATTGTTTTTACTATATCCTGCTATTGTTCCATTTCTCATGTCCGATGGCTTGGTGGCTAATCTTTATTTTGTCATTTATACACTGTTTATGCCCTCCTGTATTATTCCCCATGTTTGCCTTACAATTCATATGCCTCTTTAATGTCTGGGTGTAACTTTTAAAATTTCCAATAAAAGTTACACAATTAAAAAAAAAATGCTAAGGGGCACTAGAATGTGGCACAATCAGCGGTGCAAGTGGGCGAGTATGGGTGGGTACGGCGTTCCCTTAAGAATTTAGCTGTGGGTACGCCGTACCCACCGCCGATGGGCCACCGCTCCCTCCCTCCCTCCCTCCGCTGCTCACCGCCGCTGCTGCATGAGGGGAGGAGAGCGCAGCGTGCGCCTCTCCTGCCCCTTAGTGTCCACCTTCAATTCAGCGCCGGCCCGTGAGCCAATCAGAGCTCGCGGTCTGGCAGCCAAGGCTCCTGATTGGCTGCCGGACCGTGGGCTTTGATTGGCTCACGGATCGGCGCTGAATTAAAGGTAGACACCTGCACCGCCGCCGGAGACTGAGTGGCAGGAGAGGCGCACGCTGCGCTCTCCTCCCCTCACACACAGGATCAAGACAGCAGCAGCGGTGAGTAGCAGGGGAAGCGGGGGCATGTGTACCTGGCACTGGGGGCATATCTGGCACTGGGGGCATATCTGGCGCTGGGGTCATATCTGGCACTGTCGGGGCATTTCTGTATCTGGCACTGAGGGGACATGTGTATCTGGCACTGGGAGCATATTTGGCACTGGGGGAGACGTGTGTATCTGGCACTCAGGGCATATCTGGCACTGGGGGCATATATGACACTGGGGGGGCATGTGTATCTGGCACTGGGGGCATATCTGGCACTGGGAGCATATCTGGCACTGTGGGGGCATTTCTGTATCTGGTACTGGGGGCATATCTGGCACTGGGGGCATATCTGGCACTGGGGGAACATGTGTATCTGGCACTGGGGGCATATCTGGCACTGCAGGGACATGTGTATCTGGCACTGGGGGCATATCTGGCACTGCGGGGACATGTATATCTGGCACTAGGGGCATATCTGGCACTGGGAGCATATCTGGCACTGGGAGCATATCTGGCACTATGGGGGCATTTCTGTATCTGGCACTGGGGACATATCTGTCACTGGGAGCATATCTGGCACTGTGGGGGCATTTCTGTATCTGGCACTGGGGGCATATATGGCACTGGGGAGCAATGTGTATCTGGCACTGTGGGTCAATGTGTATCTGGCAATGTAGGTCAATGTGTATCTGGCACTGTGGGGCGATGTGTATCTGGCACTGTGGGGCAATGTGTATCTGGCACAGTGGGGCAATGTGTACCTGGCACTGTGAGCCAATGTATATCTGGCACTCTGGGGGCATTTGTGTATCTGGCACAGTGAGGTAATGTGTATCTGGCACTGTGGGGCAATGTATATCTGGCACTGTGGGGCAATGTATATCTGGCACTGTGGGGAAACGTGTATCTGGCACTATTGGGGTCATATGTGTATCTGCCCCTCCCCCCATATGTGTATCATGCCCCCATTTTCATTGGCCATGCCCCATGTGGCATTTGGCCACACCCATTTTTTGGACATGTGTGTCTTCGGCATGCGCACACAGTACCTATAAAACATTTTTTCTACCTGCACCATTAGGCACAATATGAACTGAAGAAGCTGGGTGCACATTACCCAGCGAAACGCGTTAAGCCTGTACCCTGCTGATTTGCCTCCACCTTACAAAGACTCTTAACAACCTCCTGGATAATAATATTTGGACCTCCAACATTCTCCATATGGATTAAGCTGCAGCATTGTGGTAACTATTAAAGACCCACCTTTCAGACTGACTGCATTGCCAGAGCCACTGGCTTAAAGATCTGTTGGGACGTTCTGCCTGTAAGCCAACTACAGTGCTCCACCTCCACGCTGAAAACAGCCGGAGACAAGGTCCTAGTCTAGTTGATGGTAAAGCAAAAGACATACTCTAAAGTGGCATTTAATGCAAGGAATGTTCTAGTCTCATTTCATTCATTTTAATCTGATTGCAATCAAAGCCTTTTTTTAAAAAACTTGTCTCTAGACACATAAATAATTGTTTTTTTTATATGTGGTTGAATATACCCTTTTTATGCATAATAAATTGTGATAATATATTTCAGGCAGTATTAACACTATTTTTTATAGCATAAGCGCTGGTTAACTCCCCATTCTCTTTCTTTGTATGAACTGCAGGGCATTGTTATGTGTCATAGGGGGGAATTCAATTACCCAAGATCATTGATCACGGGTAATTGTTTCACCGGGGCCTATTAAATTAGCCCATATAAGCCGGCGCAAGCCACAGTTTATCAGGCAGGTCGAAACCAAATCCCCGAAAACAGCCCCGTTTTCATCCAAAAACAGGACTGTTCCTAGTGAAAACACACAATTTCATTGAATCTTTATTTAAATATGTATTTTGTTTTTTCAGGCAACCAAATTGGATTGCCCAAAAAAAAAAATATCAGAGAAACATTGGGAAAAACTTCCCTTTTTCACTGATGTTTCTTTGTACTTAACTGAATTCCCCCCATAATCTGATCTGCTCATTTTAATGTGGAGGGCACTATAATAAGAACTGGAGCACTTTAATCTGGCACAGTATGAAATGGAGGCACTATAGTCTGGCAAAATATGAACTGGAGCATTGTAACGTGGCATAATTTGACCTGGAGGGCAGTCTAATGTGGCACAGTATGAACAGGGGGCACTTTAATGTGGCATAATATGAACTGGGGACACTGTATGTCATGATGTGAACTGGGGATACTGTGTGGCATAATATGTACTGGCAGCCCTACAATGTGACATCATATAAACTAGGGAACTACGATGGTGCATAAAATAAACTAAGGCACTTCTATGGGGCATAATATTAACTAGGGCACTATTATGGGGCATAAAATTAGTAACTGCTGTGGAGAAGTGTGTGTTAAGAAGCATTAGAACAAGGGCCTCTTCAATATGGTGCTATTGGGCCCAAAAAGTTCTGGCTACACCCCTATATCTATCTACTGTATATCTATTTGAGTCTGGGTGAAGAGAAGCCAGCTAGCTGCAGCTTCCAAGGACAGTCGGTCGTATCTGATGAGCTCAAACAAGTGAGTGTGCTGCCTGGATGGGGGAGGTGGGCGGTGAGGGGGGTTCAGTATGCTGGTGCTGCCTGGAGGGGATAGGGGGAGATGAGCAGTGAGGGGGGATCAGTGTGCTGGTGCTGCCTGGGGGGGGGGGTAGTGGGGATCAGCTCAGGCTCCCCAGTTTAGTTAACAAGCCCAAACCATGAGCTGGAGATAGAGAGAAGGAAGGATGATACCCCACTCTTAACATAAGGAGATGGGAAATGGTGACTGAGAACTTGAGAGGCAAATGTATAAGCGGCATAGAACCTAAGAAATGTGTGGACAGAGGACCACGTGGCTGCCTTGCATAGTTATTCAGCAGACTCGCCATGGCAGGCTGTCCATGAAGGTCCCACAGAGCTAGCAGAGTGAACAGAAACTGCATCTGGGATTGGTAGATGACCTTGCATATAAGTTTTTGAGATAACCATGCAAAGCCATCTAGCCAGGGACTGTTTGTTAGCTGGCCAGCCTCGCTTGTGGAATCCTTGGAGGACAAATAAGCAATCCGTCTTCCTGAAGGAAATAGTATGTTCCACGTAATTACGAAGAGCATGGACCCCATCCAAGGAAGCCTCTCCTACAGAGGGGCCTGTTAAGTTGAAGGCCGGCACAACAATCTCTTCGTTGAGATGGAAGCGGGAGACTACCTTGGTCCTTAGGAGGTATCCCTGTTTGGTCCTTAGGACTGCTCTGACATGATGGAAGACCAAGAATGGAGAGCGTCAGGAAGGTGCTCCTAAATCTGAGACTCTTCTAGCAGAGGCTATTGCCAAGAGAAATAGGGTCTTTGTTGTTAACTATTTGAGGTCCGCAGAGTATAGTGGTTCAAATGGTGACTGTTGCAAGGCTGAACCAATGATAAATCCCATGGAGCCACTGGAGGAACAAAGGGAGGCTGAATTCGAAGTACCCCCTGAAGGAAGATACACACGTCTGGCAGCTGAGCAATTTGTTTTGGGAACCAGACAAACAAGGCCAAAAATTGCAGTTTAAAAGAAGGTAGGCAGAGGCCTAGCTCTAATCACGCTTAAAGAAAGCTGAAATTTCATTTATGAGCTGAAATATACATTATACCATACAGTATGAGCCGAACAATTAATAATACGCCACACTGTATTTGCCGAAATTCACAATACGCCACATGATATGAGTCAAAATGCATATTATGCCACACACTATGAGCCGCTGTGCGCTGACAGCCTGTTGGGGCCGGGACGGCTCAGAATGATTCATGTAAAAAATAAAAAAATCTCCTCTGCAGCACCACTACTTTTGGCAATCCGTGGCCGCGGCCGGGCCCCCTGAGACTCACGGGGCCCTAAGCGCATGCCTTGATTGCCTAGCGTCAAATCCGCCCCTGGTCCTGTGGCCAAATTAATTGCAAAATGACTGGCCAGTTGCTGGCCCAAGGCAATGAATGGAGTCAGACGCAGAGGTACAGCTGCCCCTAGTCTAGCCTGCTCTGATAAGTGTAGAGGGACACATATACAGAAAAAAAGTTTGTCACCTCGCTGAAGGCACTATGAAAAATAAAACCTATTGAATGATGCTCCCTGCTCTCAGTTTTGGACCTAACAACAAGGCCACCTAACCAAGTTATGTCAAGGCTGCCTCCACCACTTTTTTTTTTTTTTAATGAGGTGATTGTTTTTGGATGATATAAGCATGTTGAATAACAAAGGACACAAAAGATGATTGAATAATCTTCCGATTAATCATACAATTAACGTACACAAATAAAAATGGGATTAAATGCCGTAGGAACTAGGAAGTGATGTTCATTTCTAGTATTGAATTGTACTTCAGTAATTTTTGGCAGGAAATCCAACAAGTATAATTAGACTTCAAGTGCATGTATTGTATTGTAATTTCAACATTATATATATACACTGCTCAAAAAAATAAAGGGAACACTAAAATAACACATCCTAGTTCTGAATGAATGAAATATTCTTATTAAATACTTTGTTCTTTACATAGTTGAATGTGCTGACAACAAAATCACACAAAAATTATCAATGGAAATCAAATTTATTAACCCATGGAGGTCTGGATTTGGAGTCACACTCAAAATTAAAGTGGAAAAACACACTACAGGCTGATCCAACTTTGATGTAATGTCCTTTAAACAAGTCAAAATGAGGCTCAGTAGTGTGTGTGGCCTCCACGTGCCTCTATGACCTCCCTACAACGTCTGGGCATGCTCCTGATGAGGTGGCGGATGGTCTCCTGAGGGATCTCCTCCCAGACCTGGACTAAAGCATCCGCCAACTCCTGGACAGTCTGTGGTGCAACGTGGCGTTGGTGTATGGAGCGAGACATGATGTCCCAGATGTGCTCAATTGGATTCAGGTCTGGGGAACGGGCGGGCCAGTCCACAGCATCAATGCCTTCGTCTTGCAGGAACTGCTGACACACTCCAGCCACATGAGGTCTAGCATTGTCTTGCATTAGGAGGAACCCAGGGCCAACCGCACCAGCATATGGTCTCACAAGGGGTCTGAGGATCTCATCTCGGTACCTAATGGCAGTCAGGCTACCTCTGGCGAGCACATGGAGGGCTGTGCGGCCCCCCAAAGAAATGCCACCCCACACCATTACTGACCCACTGCCAAACCGGTCATGCTGGAGGATGTTGCAGGCAGCAGAACGTTCTCCTTGGCATCTCCAGACTCTATCACGTCTGTCACATGTGCTCAGTGAGAACCTGCTTTCATCTGTGAAGAGCACAGGGCGCCAGTGGCGAATTTGCCAATCTTGGTGTTCTCTGGCAAATGCCAAACGTCCTGCACGGTGTTGGGCTGTAAACACAACCCCCACCTGTGGATGTCGGGCCCTCATACCACCCTCATGGAGTCTGTTTCTGATCGTTTGAGTAGACACATGCACATTTGTGGCTTGCTGGAGGTCATTTTGCAGGGCTGTGGCACTGCTCCTTCTGTTCCTCCTTGCACAAAGGTGGAGGTAGCGGTCCTGCTGCTGGGTTGTTGCCCTCTTACGGCCTCCTCCACGTCTCCTGATGTACTGGCCTGTCTCTTGGTAGCGCCTCCATGCTCTGGATACTACGCTGACAGACACAGCAAACCTTCTTGCCACAGCTCGCATTGATGTGCCATCCTGGATGAGCTGCACTACCTGAGCCACACAACAGCATGTGAAATTGATTGTCAATCAGAGTTGCTTCCTAAGTGGACAGTTTGATTTCACAGAAGTGTTATTGACTTGGAGTTACATTGTGTTGTTTAAGTGTTCCCTTTATTTTTTTGAGTAGTATATATATATATATATACATATATATATATATATATATATATATATACATATATATAGTGGGGGGCAAAATTGCGGACACTTTTTGAAATTTGAATGTTTTTCAACTTTGAATGCTTATAAAAACTGTTACACTTCACGCAGTGCAATGATTTATATATCAAATGACAGGAAATTTAATGCTGAATTCAGCACAATAAACAGAGGTCAAATATTTGCATTACAAGGGAAGTTATGCAGTGAAAACAACACTTAGGGTGAAAATCCCTGTGTACTGAATGATGTCACTGTCCTATCAGTATTTCGTTGGGTATCCTTTATTTTTCAAGACAGCAGCACAGCGACATGGCATTGAGCCAACCAATGTTTGGAGCTCTTCCTTCTTTATTATGTGGTGCCATGAGACAATTATAGCCTCAATTAATTCTGTTTTATTGGATGGACGCCTCAGATGTACCAGTTTTTTCAAACGGAACCACAAATGTTCTATGGAGTTCAGGTCTGGGCTGTTTCCTGGCCATCCCAGCACCCACGTCGCTGTGCTGCTGTCTTGAAAAATAAAGGATACCCAACAAACTACTGATAGGACAGTGACATCATAAATATACAGGGATTTTCACCCTAAGTGTTCTTTTCACTGCATAACTTGAACTTCCCTTGTAATGCAAATATTTGACCTCCTTTTATTTGATATATGAATCATTGCGTTGCATGAAGTGTAACAGTTTTTATAAGCATTTGAAGTTGAAAAACATTCAAATTTCAAAAAGTGTCCGCAATTTTGGCTACCACTATATGTATGTATATATATATATATATATATATATATATATATATATTACACAATCTACCTTATTGCGCTATATTAAAAAATATGTGGATAAGGATTTGTGGGCTGCCTTATCACACTAGGTTCTCTGCTCGTCAGCACCAGAGCAAACAACAGACACAACAATAGAGAAATTGGCGCCCTAGGGGAGGTATACTCCTGACCCCTCTTTTGTTAGTATCCCTTTCAATATATCTTACAGAGAGCATAAAATACACAGTGAGTTCCAATATACAGATTTTTTATTAAAACATTGCTAAAATATCAATAATGTCCTTGTATCCTTAGATGTATTAACAGATGACAGCCTCCTCACATGACATGGAGGTTTGATTTCTCATAGATAAACAGATTATATCTATATAGGACGTAAATCTGCTCTCCAGCCCGATAATTCTGTGTTCCTATCCTGTGGCCTCCAAAACTGTTATTCCTTTACTTTGTTGATGGCTCTTCCCCTGTTGCCCTGCTTTTATTAGACTTTTGTGGCTGCCACTCTGTACTGTCCTGGGGTCTCCCTGACTCCGGATGCCTTATCGCCAGCTTCACTGACTCCTCCGCTGACTGCGACAGTTTGGTCTCCCCTGATAGTGACTGGTCTCCGCCTGGGTCTTGTGCCAGTGTTGCTCTTGATGGCCCGTGGTGCCACCTCACTGCATGATTCTCCTGCAAGCCATGGCCATCTTAGATTTGGAGCTCTTCTCCATAGTGCTTCCATCTGCTTTGCTGGGTACCATTTTTCCACTGACCAGATGGATTGAGAGACATTCTCTGCCACCTGGGGGCGGCCCCTGATTGCGGCCTCCTTCCTGGTGACTTCTGCTCTCCTGTGGCTGCTCCTGCATTGGGGTTCTGTTCAGCTGACTGCTCCTGCCCACTTCTCCGCTGCTAAGTTCTTTTGTTTGCCGACATTTTGTATACCAATGCATGTGTCTTTTTGGGGCCTTGGTGAGCGCTGCTGAGTGTGATATGTATATATAAACACACACATACATTATATATATATAAATATATATATATATTCATATTCACACACACATATATTATATATATTCATATTCTCTTCAGAACGCAGTCTAAGCCCTGTCTGGGGCGGAGACGGGGCATCAGCACTTTATGGGTGTTGATGCACTGCTTGGGGGATGCGGTCCGGACAATGGAGGTATCCGAACCGTTTGTGAGGCAGGCCGTGTTTTGTTCATATGTTTGTAAATCCAGTCATCAGGACACAGAGACATGCGAGTTCACTGCTGTGCTGTTTTATTTCATCACCAACTCCTGACACACTGCACACTGGACCACCCACTTCCCAACATCACCCTGGTCCTAGGGACCATTACTGAAGATTCAGGCTTACACAGATTAGTAAGGGAGTGTCTACAAATATTAAGCATTCTAATACACTAACATCACATCCTCTTTTCTTTAAAGATAAGCCCTATACGCTTCAATGCAACAATTAACAACGTCATATTAAGAACATCATCTAATACGTTTCAATGAGTCTCTCAGGTCTGCGTATTTCCCTTTTGGGTCTTTCATACACAGTCTGTGTTTCATCGACCATGTTGGACCTTTCTAGAATCGTGGTTGGTTCACCATTATCAGGATCATCATACATGTCAGATGAAGGGTATTCTTCAGTCATGTTGTCTTCATTATGGTTAGGCTGAGATCTTAAATCCACCCGATTTCTTCTTACTTCCGTTCTACGCTCTGTACGTATAGTATAAGATCTTGGTGCTACTTGTGCTTGCACAATACCTTTCTGCACCCAAATACCTTTCTCGTGATCTCTGAGACGGACTTGGTCACCCGATTTTAGATCAGATAAGCTTTTTGTTCGTCTGTCATGGAACAGTTTCTGTTTCGCCTGTTGACGTTCCTTACTCAGTCTGACCAACGCTGAGTTATGTGTATTAAGCAGTTCATCATGTATCGGGAGATTTGCTCTAATCCTCCTTCCCATCAGCATTTGTGCAGGAGAAAGTCCATTCTGTAAAGGTGTACTGCGGTAGATTAAAAGACCTTTGTAGAAATCTTCTTTACCTTCTTGAGCTTTTTTCATGAGACTCTTTACAGATTTTACTGAACTTTCCACCAACCCATTTGAGCGTGGATAGTGGGGACTTGACGTAGTATGGACAAATTCCCACTCATCAGCAAATTGTCTAAATTCAACACTGGAAAACTGAGGACCATTGTCAGTGAACACTTCCATAGGAACACCATGCCTTGCAAAGATTGACTTCATGCAACTGATTACGGCTATACTAGTAGTTGTATGTAGTGTCTTCACCTCAGGGTAGTTAGAGTAACAATCAGTTACGACAATGTACATTTTCCCATTACAATCAAACAAATCTGCGCCAACTTTCTGGTACGGTCTCTCTGGCACTGCGTGAGGACTCAGTGGCTCGACTTGTTGTTTTGGTCTATACATAAGACATAATTCACATGTAGCTGTAGTCTGTGCTATGTCTTGGTTCATTCTTGGCCAATACATAACTTCACGCGCTCTCCGCTTACATTTTTCTTCTCCTAAGTGGCCTTCATGTATCTTGCACAGCATAGTTTTTCTTAGTCGTGCAGGTATGACAAACCTATTGCCTTTGTAAATAATACCATCGACAACTGTAAGGTCACTGTGGTACATCCAATAATCATGGATAGACAGCGGGCACGCATGTTTTTCTGCTGGCCAACCTTTCAGAATGATATCTTTCAACACTTTCATTGTGGTATCTGTCTCAGTTTCTTTCCTAATCTGTTCTTGTCTTGCAAGAGACACTGGTAGAGAAGCTACGATCAAATCAACATAGGCTTCTATCTCTTCATCCATCAGACTTTTGGAACCTTCACTTTTATCCACAGCACGAGAAAGTGTATCAGCAATGTACATGTATTTGCCGGGACAGTACAGCAAGTGTACATCATATTTCTGTAGTCTGATAAGCATTCGTTGAATTCTCATGGGACAGTCATGTAATGATTTAGTCATGATAGCTACCAATGTCTTGTGGTCAGTTTCCACTGTAAATGTTTGACCATACACAAACTGATGAAATCGCTCACATGCATATGTGATCGCTAGAAGTTCTTTTTCTATCTGGTTTCCCTTCATCGATGGTAAAGTCTAAACGAATAAAAAAAATTTTGCAAGGTGAGGGGACAGGGAACATAGCTCCGCCCCCGGACACCTGCCAAGTCCCGCTTCCAGTTATTTATTGGCCAGCGGCCCAGCAAGGACCTTTCAGCAGGGGGCATCAGGTGGTGTAAACCATCGATGGTTTGCCATAGATGGTGACATCGATGGCACCATCCATGGACAGCCCACCAATGGCCATCCCTAGTTGTAATTCTGCGACAACCCATGTTGATTCAGGCCCTTTCAGGCCCTTAGTGCAGTAAACAAGAAAACAATCCTCTCTTTGAAATATATGCATTTGCAGAATTTATATGCTAGGATTTTTATGTGTATATGTGTCAAATTTTCCTCAGCTTGTGACTTTTTATTCATATTTATTCTATTTTATTTTGTAATATTACTGCAGTTGATAACATTGTAAATGAGTATTCAGCATATGTGCAAATAAATGTATATATAATATTTTAAAAGGGTATGGGTCATTAGGTCGACCACACTTAGGTTGACAGTCATTAGGTCGACCACTATTGGTCGACTTGGTCAGTAGGTCGACATGGTCAATAGGTCTACATGTACTAGGTCGACATGGAAAAAGGTCAACATGAGTTTTTTTACTGTTTCTTGTGTTGTTTTCTTCTTAAAGTGATGGGGTACCCCAATTAGTGCACCATGTCCCCTCGCATGGCGAGCGGCTTCGTGCAAGGTTACCGTTCCCAGTTGTAGTCCACGTGGATAGTAAAGTATGAAAAAGTTAAAAAAATGGGAAAAAAGTAAAAAACCCATGTTGACCTTTTTCTTGTCGACCTAGTACATATCGACCTAATGACCATGCCGACACATTGACCATGTCGACCAATAGTGGTCGACCTAATGACTGTCAACCTAAGTGCTGTCGACCTAATGACCGTAACCCTTTTAAAGTTTGTCTGGTGAGGTTATGCACGAGTTAGACCATATCGCTATCATTACAGCCTAGCACCAATATCTCACAGGCCAGTGTCGGACTGGGGCATGAATGGCCCAGCAATGCACTGTGGAGAATCCACTATAGACCTGTGCAGTATAACTAGGGCTTAAAGTGGTCCTAGAGAGGTGGCGGAACTCATCTCCCCCCATGATCCCTCCCTCTTAGGGGTGTAGCCTCACAAGGGAGGGCGTGGCCACACAAAAGTACCCCCAATTCAAAATATTGCCTCACAGTAGCACAATCTCATACTCTCCAACTGTACCTTTTTAGCAGGTACCGTACATTTTTTTTTGGTCTCTACCGATTTGGTCTCTACCGATTTTTGGCTCTCCAAACTTCCATTGAAAGTATAGGAAAAGGGGTATGACCACGCCCCTTTACCCGTGGTCATGCCCCCTTTTCGAATTTGTACTGATTTTTATGTGTAAAATGTTGGAGGGCACGCAATCTTATTCACATTGCCGACTCCACATACTAGTGCCCTTTACACACACAATGCCCAAAATAGCAGAGCAACTTACACACACAATACCCAAAGCAGTGCCCCCCCCTCCTAATTTTAGATTCAATTCACAATATTGCAGTATATGTTGAACAAACTTTGCTCACCTCTTTTATGTCTTCTATGTGTCCCTTCTGCTTTCTTGTTTCCTTTGTCTGTCACTCTCCTTGTGTCCATATCTTCATCCTAGGTATTGATTACTCCCTATATGCTCTCCATTGTGTCTGATCATCTGAATCTTTCTCTCCCTTTTCTCTACACCTCTCACTCCTTGTGCCTCACTCCCCCATCTCACTCCCTGCACCTCTCACCCCCTGTTCCTCTCACTCCCTCCCCATCTCTCAACCCCTGCACCTCTCACTCCTCTATCTCACCCCCAGCTCCTCTCACTCCCCCAACTCCCCCTGCACCTCTCACTCACTCCCCATCTCACCCCCTGCACCTCTCACTCCCTCCCCATCTCACCTCCTGTTCCTCTCACTCCCTCCCCATCTCAACCCCTGCACCTCTTACTCCGCCACCCCTGCACCTCTAACTCCCCCATCTCACCCCCTGCACCTCTCCTCTATCTCACCCCCTGCTCCTCTCACTCCCCCAACTCACCCCCTGCACTTCTCACTCCCTCCCCATCTCACCCCCTGCACCTCTCACTCCCTCCCCATCTCACCCCCTGTTCCTCTCACTCCCTCCCCATCTCAACCCCTGCACATCTCACTCCGCCACCCCTGCACTTCTCACTCCTCCATCTCACCCCCTGCACCTCTCACTCCTCCATCTCACCCCCTGCACCT
The DNA here is from genome assembly GCF_028390025.1 of Pseudophryne corroboree. Taxonomy (NCBI): domain Eukaryota; kingdom Metazoa; phylum Chordata; class Amphibia; order Anura; family Myobatrachidae; genus Pseudophryne; species Pseudophryne corroboree. The sequence continues at coordinate 497,025,078 of NC_086449.1, read as the reverse complement.
CTCACTCTCCCATCTCACCCCCTGCACCTCTCACCCCCTGCACCTTTCACTCACTCCCCCATATCACCCCCTGCACCTCTCCCTCCCTCCCCATCTTACCCCCTGCTCCTCTCACTCCCCGACCCCGGCACCTCTCACTCCTCCATCTCACCCCCTGCACCTCTCACTCTCCCATCTCGCCCCTTGCACCTTTCACTCTCCCATCTCATCCCCTGCACCTCTCACTTACTCCCCATCTCACCCCCTGCTTCTTTCACCCCCTCCCCATCTCACCCTCTGCTCTTCTCACTCCATCTCACCCTCTGCTCATCTCACCACCTGCTTCTCTCACCACCCCCATCTCACCCCCTGTTCCTCCCACTCCATCTCACCCCCTGTTCTTTTACAACCCCCCCTCCCCAGTATCACCCTCTGCTCCTCCCACTCCATTTCATCCCCTGCTTTTTTTTACAACCCCCCTCCCCCCATCTCACCCCTTGCGTCGGGTCATGGCTGCAGCATAGTAAAGCTGGCAGCAGGCGCCAGACAGGATTTGCGGACCGGCTGCTATTTAAAAGAAAGAAACTGGTGCCGACTGTGCACAAATCATGATTCGCGAGCCGCCAACCAACGAGAAGCTGCCACTTGGCAGCTTCTCATTGGCTGGTGGTCCGTGAGCCATGATTGGCTCACGTCACATTTTGAAATAGCCGCCCCTTCTTTTCGTTGGCAATGCAGCCGGTCCACGAGCCGGGATTGGCTGGCGGCCGCTGCAACTTTATATGGCTGCTGGGACCTGATGCTTAGTGAACCGTGAGGAGGCGGAACTGGTTCCGCCTGCAATTAGAGGTGACGGAATGCAGTTCCGCCCAGTTCCGGCCCACTTTAACCACTGAGTATAACATAATGTATGTATAATTATAGTGCACATTCTGGATCCTATTCTAGGGATGGCCATGGACCATTCCTAATCATCGATGGCTTATGGTCGATGTCAAATGCTTTTGCAGTCGATGGGAGAGAACCAGATGGTTTCCCTCCATTGATGGCACAGCATAAACAAATTCTTTTTCTTTTTTCTTTTTTCAAGGTGTCACAACTTGAAGCATAGGTACGCCCCCAGATGACCACCGATGGGTGAAACCATCGATGATCTCCCATGTATATATATTGACTCCAGGGTGTCATATTTTTTTTCCCAGCTCCGCCCTCCAACACCCGCTAAACCATGTCCCCAGGTCCTGATTGGCCCGTGACTCACTCAATAATATTGTAAGGGTCACCATCGATGGGCAAAACCATTGATGGTTCTCTTACAGATGGTTTTCCACCATGAAGGTTATCCATCAATGGTACCATCGATGGATAACCCACTAATGGCTATCCCCCTTTCCCTGTGGGCCAATCCGACCCTGCTCACAGATGCAGGGCACATGTATAGCATGCGGGTTTGCTATGTAATACTGGCAGACGGGATTCTGGCTGTCCATATGCCAACAGCGGCATCCCGCTCGCCAGAGTCCCCTTGCGAGCTCGCTGCACTCGCTGCAAGATCTATTCCCACTCTATGAGTGTCGTGGACACCCATAAGTGGGAATAGCCTTGGTGCGCTGGGATTCCTTCTGGCAGCATTGTCAGCTGTCGGGACTTCGGCGTCGGTATCCTGAACAAGGGGATCCTGACCGCCGGATTGGGATGAAATTTACTTCATCCCCAGCATGCTGATGTGCAGCTCAGTAGCCTTTATCACCTAGACACTGCAGGCCTGGATTTCCCACAATGCTAACTAGGCACCTGCCTAGACAGGCTCCATGAAGAAATCCAGCCTTTCTAAAATGTTCCCAGAGCAGCACTGTGCGACTACTGTATGACATCACGCGGACTCGCCCATAACCCCAGAGCCCTGTTGTCTGCATGTTAGGTACTTGTAATATACGTGTACTATAAGGCAGTCCGTCTACTCCCCATCTACCATTAAAAATAAATCCTATAGTGTATTTAAAAAAGAAAAAGTGTGTGTGTTGGTGGGGGCTGCGGAGCTGTCTGTATGCTTATACCAACATCTGTCATTTGCATGGTTATTTAATTGGATAGTCAGTGTCTAGCTTGTGAAATTACCCTGGCACCGCAGTAATGTTACTGTTATATTAGGCAGGCACCCAGTGTTTGCAGTGTGAAAATGCAAATGAAAACCCTGTGCTACACAGCCTGGGTGAGGTAAGCCCACCATAGTCTGTGGTGATAACTCATCACCATCGTTGTATATCGTGGGCACTAAGCAGGGCACAGTCACACTCATTACTGTGCATGTACCCTAACCCACCCCACCACTGCAGATGCCAGTCATCCAAAAACGTCCACTTTACATTATGTACTATAATGTTAATATTTATTATAAGGCTATCATAAAAAAACACACATTGTCCCCAAGGGAAACGAACACATATATTATATCTTGCAGGGAAAAAAACACACACATACGCAGACACTGGGGGAAAATTAAGTTCCAGCCGAAAAGAGTGAAATGGGGTGCCATTGCCTGTGTTTAAATGCCGAGGCAACAGCACCTCATCTCGCACCCTATACCCAGTCGGCCGAATGGGGCAGTGAGTACTTTTGTGCAAGATCGGGTTACTGTACAGTGCGGCTCCCATGGGAATAAACACAAACATTGGCCCCACAGAAAAAAATAGAACACACTTTAATTATTGCCACCCACAGAAGACTTACCTCACCTGTCAGTACCAGAGAAAATGAGTGAAGCTCCCAGTCCCCCATTTGCGGGCAGCACAGTCACTAGCACCAGCAGCAACTGCGGCCTCACTCACTGCAGAGAGACAGCGTGCCGAGCACTGTGATATCAGAACGATGACGCAGCGTGCGGCTGCATGACCTATGGTGTCATGTCGCAGCATCTCCATAGGTTGCGGCCCGGGCTGCGTCCGAGCCATCCATGCTTGGCTCAGCGGTTGAAAAACGCTGCTCTAGATGTAAACTCTATTACATGTTCCATATTAGTTATGGCCAGTTTTATTTTATCTTGCTGAGGTGGTGGATATACTAATTATTTCCTATTATGTCAGTAGGCACAGAAGACATGGGGGGTCATTCCGAGTTGTTCGCTCGCAAGCGGATTTTAGCAGATTTGTTCATGCTAAGCCGCCGCCTACTGGGAGTGAATCTTAGCATCTTAAAATTGCGAACGATGTATTCGCAATATTGCGATTACACACCTCGTAGCAGTTTCTGAGTAGCTCCAGACTTACTCGGCATCTGCGATCATTTCAGTGCTTGTCGTTCCTGGTTTGACGTCACAAACACACCCAGCGTTCGCCCAGACACTCCCCCGTTTCTCCGGCCACTCCCGCGTTTTTTCCGGAAACGGTAGCGTTTTTTCCCACACGCCCATAAAACGGCCTGTTTCCGCCCAGTAACACCCATTTCCTGTCAATCACATTACGATCGCCAGAACGATGAAAAAGCCGTGAGTAAAATTCCTAACTGCATAACAAATTTACTTGGCGCAGTCGCAGTGCGGACATTGCGCATGCGCATTAAGCGGAAAATCGCTGCGATGCGAAGATTTTTACCGAGCGAACAACTCGGAATGACCCCCATGGTACACAATAATCCTTTATGAAATCTACTTCTGTAAGTATGACTCTATATCTGCTTGTTAGATAACAGCACGGTAGTATCTGACTGGCTAGTAACCCATATGTTGCTGAGTCTCTAGCCTTACGGGTGTGCAATAAGTGTCCTTCCAGCTTTTGTAGAACTACACATCCCAGCATGCCCTGCAACAGTTTTAGCATGGCCAAATAACAAAAATATGGCAAGGCATTCTGGGATGTGTAACTATAACAGCTGGAGGGCCGCTTATTGCTCACATCTGCATTAACCCATTTGTAGCTGGATTCTTACTTAATTATTGTAAACATTTATGTAAATCTGTGGTCTGTTTCATATAGTGTCTTATTTTGCGGTATTCTCAGATTCGTGGGTATGTTTACTAAAGGTCGATTTTCATTGTTTTCAAATTGATGGAAACCGATCAAAAACGATGTTGTACTTGAAGGACTAAAACACACATTTACTAAAGGTGCATACACACTGAACGTGCTTGCATACACACTGTGAGATCCTTGCTATGCCCGATTTTGACTATGCGATTTCCCTTGAACTCTCCTAGAGCCCAGATAATACAGATAGCACAGATTGTGACTATCTGTGTTTGAGATTTTGTCTATGTACGAATTTGACTAAGTGCCAATTTTGACTATACTTTGTACTAAATAGTACACTACATAGTCAAGATTGACTTGCCTGCACAGTCTATCTAGCCTTGCAATACCGACCCCACGGGAGCGCGCATCGGTATCAACTCAGTATCGCAAGCTGCCTAACACCTTGAGCTATGCACTAACTTTCTTTAAGATTTTGACTATATAGTCAAAATCTCACAGATTTATCTCACACTCTCATTTTCCCCCTCCTGAGTGAAATAGTTTACTATATCGCCCAGTGTGTATGCAGTTGACGACGGCCGTTAACGACCATCAGTGTTGGCCGTACATGTAGCTCAATTTGGTCTCATCTTCCAAATCTGCATGTACAGCCCGTCTGCGACATGACGTCACTGCGCGACATCCCTAGCGATATCGCATAGTGTGTATGCCCGCAGTTGGGCAGCCTGGCACGGGAGGGGAAACACTAGGCGATGTCGCTCATGGAGCACATCGCCTTGTGTGTACCCACCTCTAAACGTAAGAATATTAAAAAAATCATCTTTTAGTAAATGTGTTTCAAACCCAGCATCAATAGAGATCAGTTTTGATCTGTTTTGAATTGGGAAAATAAATATTGATAAAATTTGACCTTTAGTAAATAAACCCCTTGGAATCTGTTGTATATTCTGATAATATGCAGAAGGAGAGGATACTTGATTTAAGTCTACAATAGATGGGCTAAAATAGACATAGTTGTATTACTTGTATTAGAAAAATCCCAAATCAAAGTCCCGAATTGAGGTCCAGGGGCATAGAGTATTTGTCACGTCTAGCAGAGTTTGAGGATCCGGCAGCTGAGATTTGCCTGAGGAGGTAGCAGGCTGTGAATGAACCAGATGAGGGGGCTGGATATAGTTCCTTCGCATGGGACACGGAGCAATGAAGAACGTAGGCGGGGTTTGAGAGTCAATGGAAAGTATTTATTATGTACAGGGCTGAGGTAGAGAACCGAGGCTGGAGCACGATGGTTAAGACGTGGCTGGAGGCAAAGAACTGTGGACTGTGATTTGAAAGACGAGACTGTAGATGATGAACTGTGGAACTGTGGATGATGGTTGAAGACGTGGCTGGAGACAAGGACTGTGGACTGTGTTTTGGAAAACGAGGCTGAAGATAATAATCTGCAGGCGGTGGTCGGTGGTACAAAGGCGTGGCTGGTGAAGGAGATCTGTGGAGTGTTGCTTGAAAGACGAGGCAGAAGACCCGGGGCCGACTGTGCCCAAAGAGTCTTACTGGACCAGGTTTTCCAGGGGCGCTTCCACAGGCAGTAGCAGGGTAGGAACGGCAGGGCTGCAGCAGCAACAGAGAACTGACCAAGCAGGATCAGGAGGAACCAGAATACAGCAGGAATCCTGGGAGCACAGGCTAAAGCACCTACAACAGGGTTGTAACTTGAAGCACTGGCATCCCTGTCCTAAACCAGCCCCCTTTTATAGGGAGAGCTTCCCCTGGATTGGCTGGAAGAGACAGGAAACAGGAACTATGCTCAAAACTTGGTCTCCAACATGGCGGCGCCCGGTAATGCAGACCTTTTTGCAAAGCCACATTGCTCACTGCCCCTGGTCTCCTAGCAATGGCTCAGCAAGAGCGACCCACTGTAGCGACGTCCCGCCGCCACGAGCGGACCCCCTCACCGCCGCTACTGCTGCCCACGGATCTGGCGCAGCAGCCCACCTCCGCCGCTGCCCGCACATCGCCAAGGAAGCCAGCCCCGCGGCCCCAGCGTACCGGTAAGACTCCGGACGCTGACAGTCTTCAAGCAGTAAATGAATCTGGAGTCTTCTTTCTAGATGTGTGCCAAATAATCATCCTATGAAAATCTTTAATCCTCTTGCCAGGGAAACCATACTGGTGTAATAAATAACACCTTTTGACAAAGCCCTGTGAAAAATGTAACTACTGCTAGCTATAGATATCACCTTAATATCAGTGAGAAACAATTCCAAAGCGCTAATCATCTGCATATTTCTCTATTTTTATAACATACATGGATTAGCATTTTAAATACTCCTTCAATAGAATTCCTGCTAGGGTGTTTCAGCTGGGCAACCCACCTTGCCTTCAGCATTCCCTCTAGAATAGGCAGCGCCCGTTCCTAACAAAACCTTAGACTGAAAACAATTCAATAAATATTCTGTATAAAGCCTAAAAATAAGAATATATGATAAGCATTGCATGCGTGGCAGAAAATAATATTTTAATATAGCAGTTGGTTAGTATTGAAAAATAGGACATTTCCTATGACTTGCAGCACCCTGGGATTGTCCTTCTGCATATACGTACAGTGCATAGGCTATTATGTAACAATGGAGGAGGAGCTATAATGCATAGCAAACACTTGTCATTTTCTAAACTAGAAGAATGGTATTTTCTGATTGGTTACTATTATGTGCAGCGGGCATTTTTCGGGTTTTGTGTTTTGGTTTTGGATTCGGTTCCGCGGTCGTGTTTTAGATTCGGGCGTGTTTTGGCAAAACCTCCCTTAAGAATTTTTGTCGGATTCGGGTGCATTTTGGATTCGGGTTTTAAAAAAAAAAAAAAAACCCTCAAAAACAGCTTAAATCATAGAATTTGGGGGTAATTTTGATCCTATATTATTATTAACCTCAATAACCAGAATTTCCACTCATTTTCAGTCTATTCTGAACACCTCACACCTCACAATATTGTTTTTAGGCCAAAAGGTTGCACCGAGGTTACTGGATGACTAAGCTAAGCGACCCAAGTGGTCAGCACAAACACCTGGCCCATCTAGGCGTGGCACTGCAGTGTCAGACAGGAGAGCAGATATCAAAAAAAGGCCCCTAACAGCACATGATGCAAAGACAAAAAAAAAAGGTGCACCGAGGTTGCTGTAGGCCTAAGTTAAGCGACACAACCACCTGGCCCATCTAGTAGTCTCACGCAGTGGCTGAATGTCAAGAGTGGGCCGCAATTGTTCGGTCCACTAACAGCATCTCCAGCACGCTCCAGTCACTTTAAAAAAAATCTGCAATTGACTTATACGGCAGTACCCCAGGACTAATACAGCAGTACCCCTGGACCTATGCACAGTGACAAGACACTACCATAGCACCCTACAGCAGCAAGATGCAGCACATGGACTATTAGTAATGTACTGCAGTATACTGGTCACCACACAATGCAGCACAAGACAATGAGCAGTGATACTGAGCACTGATGAGGATACTAGAACTGACACTGGGCAACGAGACGCAGCACTGGACTATTGAACTGTAGTATACTGGTCACCACAATGCAGCACAAGACAATGAGTAGTGATACTGAGCACTGATGAGGATACTAGAACTGACACTGGGCAGCGAGATGCAGCACTGGACTATTGTACTGTAGTATACTGGTCACCACAATGCAGCACAAGGCAATGAGCAGTGATACTGAGCACTGATGAGGATACTAGAACTGACACTGAGCAGCGAGATGCAGCACTGGACTATTGTACTGTAGTATACTGGTAACCACAATGCAGCACAGATACTGAGCACTGATATTGAGCTGATATTGAGCTTTCCACTCAGAGAACGTAGCCACGTCCTCTCGTTCTCTCGACAATGCACGAGTAAAAATGGCGGCGAAGAGCGCCTCTTTATATGGAATCCGAATCTCGCGAGAATCCGACAGCGGGATGATGACGTTTTGCCTCGTTCGGGTTTTCCGAGTCAGGCGGGAAGAACCGAGGCTGCCTCGGACCCGTGTAAACCACGTGGAGTTCGGGGGTGTTCGGTTCTCGGAGAACTGAACCCGCTCATCTCTAGTTACTATGGATTGCAGCATTTGTATGGGTAAGAATTAGCAGGTTTCAATAAATGTCTCTGATTTATACAGCTATGAGTTAAAGAGATTGCTGTATTCCAACACCTACACATGTACAACAGTAACTTCAATGGCCATATAAGAACTAACGTTTTTCCAGTACATAACTCCTTCATCCAGTCTAAGGCATGCATGGGATCTCCAGACTTCTTTTTAAAAAGTTGTACAGTATTTTATCCATGTGTCATCCATTGGTCCAGCATAGTTGTCCTATATCCTAGTCTGTAACTTTATAAGTAATATTTTCTGATCAAGCTTGAATTCAGCTTCTGCAGCTTTTTTCCATGCCAAGTTCTGTTGTGTTTCATATACAGGACCATATGTACTGAAGGGAAAATGCGGTAGAAAAACCCATGTTTTCAGGGTTTTTCCCACTTGTCCATATGTACGAAGTTCGCCAATGCGGGGCTTGCATTACCCTTATCGAAGCCTATGGCCTTTTTTCTGTATCCTTACTATGAGGGATCCGATCGCACATGCGCAAAGGGACTCCCGGGGGCCAAAACCCGAAAGTAGAGTGTCCGGCGCTGATCACAAATGACAGCTCTCATCAGAAGAGCTGTCCTTTGCAATACTAATCGCATATGTTATATGTACATATGCGATTAGTATCAATGCAGTAAGTGGCGGGATGTACCGCCATTGTTTAGTACATCCTGCCCACAGACATAGTTGCACACATATACTGTATACAAGAGTCGTACACAAAATTAATCAGCACAGTTTCCTAGAGAATCCTAGTCGTATTGCGTTGCAACTTAGACGCACTTTTACCAAAAGAAGCATAGTTGCACAGGACCTGTCAGCTCATCTCCCGCTGCCTGGCGTATTGAGGTTAGATATTTGTGTACACATCTGTAGTGGTTTGGAGTGGTGTAGAATTAAGAGCTGTGGGTGGACAGTACCGATATGGTAGAGCTACACAGTACAGTCAGGGCCAGTGCAAGGTCGTTCTGCACCCTTGGCAAAGCTTCAGCCTAACTCCTCCTTGTCAGGATTCGGACTAGAGTCTGCAGTTTCTCACCTTTTATGCCGGTTTCTGCGGCTCAGGGGTGCTGTCAGTCAGCTGCAGCGCCGGCCGGGACCATGATGCTTGCTCTTGTTTTCATTTTTAGATCACACTGTTTGGGAATGCTTGGAGTCTACAGAAAACTGTCAGCTAATTTCAGTGTCAGCTGACCGCAGCGATGTCCAGTGGGAATCCTGGAAGTACTCAGCTGACTATTCTATCCAATGGGTGTCTGTCTCTGGGTATATCTGTAGGATCCTGGGAATAGGAAGTCGCCTTTACAACTTCTTTTTTCTACAGTGCATGCTGAAGTATGCTGAAGGCTCCAGGTTCTAGGCTCCACTTATGTTTTCACGTGCTTCTCTATTACATCTCTTCGTGTGTATCAGCCTCTGTTTTAAGTATCTCAAATTTACCTATTCGCAAGTACCGTGTGCCAGCGGTCAAGCTTCATTCATTTCTGCAAGTATCTCAAGTTCACCTATTCGCAAGTACCGTGTGCCAGCGGTCAAGCTTCATTCATTTCTTCAAGTATCTCAAGTTCACCTATTCGCAAGTACCTGGTGCCATCGGTCAAGCTTCGTTCATTTCTGCAAGTATCTCAAGATCACCCATTTGCAAGTACCGTGTGCCATCGGTCAAGCTTCGTTCATTTCTGCAAGTATCTCAAGATCACCTATTCACAAGTACCGTGTGCCATCGTTCAAGCTTTACTCATTTCTTTTAGTATCTCAAGTTCACCTGTTCGCAAGTACCGGGTGCCATTGGTCAAGCTGCATTCATTTCTTCAAGGGTCTCAAGGTTACCTGTTTGCAAGTACTGTGGGCTATCGGACAGGTATCACTCATCTCTTCAAGTATCTCAAGTTCACCTGTGCTATCGGTAAAGTGTCACTTAATTCTTCAAGTATTCCAAGTTCACTGATTCACAAGTACCGTGTGTCAACAGTCAAGCGTCATTCATTTCTTCTAGTGTCCCAAGTTCACTTATTTTCAAGTATTGTATGTCAGTAATAAAGGGTCATTAACTTCTTCAAGCAGGGGTTAAAGTGAGCCGGAACGGAGCGGAACTGCGTTCTGTCAGTTCCACTTGGAGATGGAACGCGGTACCGCCTCCTCCGACTCACCTCACCTGATGTTAGTCCGGTGCTGCAGGGAGATGCCGGCCGCCCCGCTGAGATTGCGCCCGGGACCTCTCCACAGCGTCAGCCAGAGGCAGGAGCTCACTACTGAGCTCCGGCTTCTGGCTCTGTCAGTACGCGTTATGGGAGTTACGTCGTGACGTCTCTCCCATAGTGCCGAGGAGCGGACGCCAACAGGACTGCAGCGGTCGGATGTGGAAGCGGGGCACGGTGAGTATGGTGTGTTTTTTTTCCCACATGTGTAGCGGCGCATCTACTGTGGCCAACTACTGGGGGGGCATTACTCATGGCGGGCTTTACTACTGTGGGCAAGCTACTGGGGGCAACCTACAAGGGGGTAATCTACTGGGGGCATAACTACAGGGGCATTACACTGGGGACATAACTGCAGGGACATTACTACTTGGGGGCATTACTAAAGGGGGCTAAACTACAAGGGCATTACTACTGGGGGCATAACTACGGGGGCATTATGACAAGGGGGCTAAACTATAGGGGGGCTAATCTACTGGGGGCATAACTACAGAGGCTTAACTACTGGCGGCATTACTACTTGGGGGCATTACTACTGGGGGCTAAACTACAAGGGGGCATAACTACAGGGGCTAAACTATAAGGGGGCAAACTACTGGGGGCATTACTAATAGGGCTAACTACTGGGGGCAAACTACATGGGGCTAAACTACAGGGGCTAAACTACTGGGGGCTAAACTACTGGGGGCATTACCATTGGGGGTTAAACTACATGGAGCAAACTACATGAGGGCTAAACTACTGGGGGCATTACCACTGGGAGGCTAAACTAAAGGGGGGGTAAACTACTGGGGTCATAACTGCAGGGGCATTACCACTGGGAGATAATAAAGCCAGCCTGGTCCCAGATCCGCTGCAGCCACCCTCAGCCTCCTTTGCCGCCCTCAGACCTCTGCACGCCCACAGCCTCCTCCTCCGCAGTATCTCCAAGGCCCACAGCCTCCTCCACCCCATGCCTACCACAGCCTCCTCATCCACCGCACCGCAGACCACCGCCGCTGCTAAACAGGTAATCTTACCCTGCTGCCTTTCTCTCTCCCTAGTCCCTACTATATGCCCTTGCTGTCCCTTTCTCTGTCAGTTTCCATGACCCTACTGTCACTTTCCATGTCCCTGTTGTCACTTTCCATGTCCCTGCTGTCACTCTCACTGTCCCTCTGTCACTCTATAATGTGAATTTAAGCTCATACCATGTGCTATAATGTGAATTTCGGCTCATACTGTTTGCTACAATGTGAATTTAGGTTCATACCGTGTGCTATAATGTGAATTTCGTCTCATACCATTTGCTATATTGTGAATTTCGGCTCATACTGTGTGCTATAATGTGAATTTCGGCTCATACCGTGTGGTATAATGTGAATTTCGGCTTATTCTGTGTGCTATAATGTGAATTTCGGCTCATACTGTTTGATACAATGTGAATTTCGGTTCATACCGTGTGCTATAATGTGAATTTCGGCTCATACCATTTGCTATAATGTGAATTTCGGCTCATACTGTGTGCTATAATGTGAAATTCGGCTCATACCGTGTGGTATGATGTGAATTTCGGCTCATACCGTGTGGTATAATGTGAATTTCGGCTTATTCTGTGTGGTATAATGTGAATATCGGCTCATACCGTGTGCTATAATGTGAATTTCGGCTCATACTGTTTGCTACAATGTGAATTTAGGTTCATATCGTGTGCTATAATGTGAATTTCGGCTCATACTATTTGCTATAATGTGAATTTCAGCTCATACTGTGTGCTATAATGTGAATTTCGGCTCATACTGTGTGCTATAATGTGAATTTTGGCTCATACTGTGTGCTATAATGTGAATTTTGGCTCATACTGTGTGCTATAATGTGAAAGGGGCACCAGTAAGGGGTCCTACTATTGTGGGGCATAATGTGTATAAGGCTTATATATGGTGTGGTAAACTACACTGAAGGACATGGCCCCTTCTGAGTGGCCACACCCCCCTATCCAGAGCGCGCACGCCTTCGGCGTGCTCATAATTACAACCTTCACTTGTCCATATCCCCACTTAAAAATTTCCACATCGACCACTGGGTGCTACTACTGTGGGCATTATCACTATTGTGTGACCACGCCCCTTTATTTTAGAGACCACACCCCTTTTTACCGTGCACACCTATGGCTCAGAAGCGAAGCGCTAGACTTGAGCTCTAGACCTGTAGAGGCGCGGTAATATCTTCCTGGTATATATGGATATTTATCAAATCTGTATGTTTTCTGTAGACTCCCTTCCTCATAGTTGTCAAGTTTGGTGAGTCTTTGATTCTTATGCTCCCGGGGTAGATTCTAGGGTTGGTTCATTAGTGGGATTTGCGTGCAGAAAACTGGGTGGACGACTGTCGTTTTTACGCATGAGGTGGAGTAGTCTTGAGTATAGGACTGGATAGGAGTTGGAAGCCACAGAATCAGGGCTGAAAGAGACTGCGGAAACACTGAGCTGGTTTGCAGGACTAGCACTAGCTAAGTGTACTCTACTGTTTAATAGAATCTAGACAACTTCTGATACTGAACTGGGCCGATTAGGGTGAATGCCAGTCTGGGACAGACTGGTAGCGTTTAATGCCGGACTGGGACCGGTTAGTAGCGTAGATGCTGGGCTGGGACTGGCTAATAACACAGATGCCGGGCTGGGACCAGTTAGTAGCGTAGGTGCCAGGATAAGTCTGGCTAATATCACTTGTACCAGACTGGAACCGGTTAGCAGCATAGGTGCTGTGACAGGACCAGCTAATATCACTGATACAGGGATTGGACCAGTTTAGTAGCGTAGATGCTGGGCTGGGACTGGCTTATAACACAGATACCGGCTCGAACCAGAAAGTAGTGTAGATGCCGCGCTGGGCCCGGTTAGTAGCATAGGTGCTGGGATGGGATGGGCTAATTGTACAGATACAGGGCTGGAACTGACTTAGTAGCATAGATGCTGGGCTAGGTCTGGCTAATAGCATTGATACTGTGCTGGGGCCAGTTAGCAGTGTAGGTGCCGGGCTTGGGCCGGTAAGTAGTGTAAATGGTGGTCTGCGAATGGCTAATAGCAAAGATGTCGGCCTGGGACTGGCTAATTGTACAGTTTTCAACCTGGGACCAGCTAAGTGCAGATGCTGGACCTGGGACCAATTAGTAGCGTATGTGCCAGGATCAGTATGGCTAATATCACTGATTCCGCACTGGGCCCATTTGGTAGTGTAGATTCTGGGCTGTGACTAGCTTATACCGGGTGCTAGGATGGGACCGGCTAATAGCACTGATACAGATGCCAAGATGTGATCGGCTTATCGCACAGGTACTTGGCTAGTACTGTTTAGTAATGTAGATGCCGGTCTGGGATCGGCTGATAGCATAGATGTTGGCCAGTGACCGGCTAATCGCACACATACCAGACTGGGCCCAGTTAGTAGCAATTATACCGATCTTGGACCAGCTAATAGCACAGATACTGGGCTGGGACCAGTTAGTAGTGCAGATGCATGTCTGGGATTGGCTGATAGCATAGATGTTGGCCTGGGATTGGCTAATAGCACTGACACCAGACTGAGACAGGTTAGTAGCATAGATGCCGGGCTGGAACCAGCTAATAGCACAGATACTGGGCTGGGACTGGTTAGTAGTGTACATGTCGGTCTGGGATCGTTTAATAGCATAGATGTCAGTCTGGGATCGGCTAATAGCACAGATGCCGGGCTGAGACCAGTTAGTAGCATAGATACTGATCTGGGACCAGTTAGTACTTAGTAGTGCAGATGCCTGTCTGGGATTGGCTGATAGCCAATCCCAGGCCAACATCTATGCTATCAGCCAATCCCAGACAGGCATCTGCACTACTAAGTACTAACTGGTCCCAGATCAGTATCTATGCTACTAACCTGTCTCAGTCTGGTGTCAGTGCTATTAGCCAATCCCAGGCCAACATCTATGCTAATAGCACTGACACCAGACTGAGACAGGTTAGTAGCATAGATGCCGGGCTGGAACCAGCTAATAGCACAGATACTGGGCTGGGACCGGTTAGTAGTGTACATGCCGGTCTGTAATCCGTTAATAGCATAGATGTTGGCCAGGGACCGGCTAATCACACAAATACCGGGCTGGGACCAGTTGGTAATGGTGCTATGATTGGTCTGGCTAATAGCAATGATACCAGACTGGGCCCAGTTAGTAACATAGGTACCGATCTGGGACCTGCTAATAGCACAGATACTGGGCTGGGACCAGTTAATAGTGCAGATGCCTGTCTGGGATTGGCTGATAGCATAGATGTTGGCATGGGACTGGCTAATATCACTGATACCAGACTGAGACAGGTTAGTAACATAGATGCCGGGCTGGAACCAGCAAATAGCACAGATACTTGGCTGGGACTAGTTAAAAGTGAACATGCCAGTCTGTGATCCGTTAATAGCATAGATGTCAGTCTGGGATCGGCTAATAGCACAGATGCAGGGCTGAGACCAGTTAGTAGCAAAGGTGCCAGGATGGGTCTGGCTAGTAGCACTGAAAGCAGACTGGGGCCAGTTAGTAGCATAGATATATATACACTCCATAGATTGGTGGCACTCCTCGGGCTGAAATAAATTTTCCACACCATGGGGTAAATTTACTAAGGTCCCGATTTTGACCGAGATGCCGTTTTTTCATCAAAGTGTCATCTCGGTAATTTACTAAGCAATAATCACGGCAGTGATGAGGGCATTCGTAATTTTTTGGAAGTCCAACAAAAAAAATACGAATGAATACACCATCGGTCAAAACGCGGCTGTTTAAGTATGAATCTCGGTAATTTACTAAGAAGTGCAAAGCAAAAAAAAAAAAAAACACTGCCGTGAAAAATTACAACTCGTAAAAAAGTGCTAAAAAAAAACAGACCTGCTTTTTTAATCCGTGATTGTATAGGCATGCAGGGATCCATGAGATCCGTGCATGTATATCAGTGGGAAGGGGTGGGAAAGTGGTTATTTTCTTTAAAAAAATTGCGTGGGGTCCCCCCTCCTAAGCATAACCAGCCTCGGGCTCTTTGAGCCGATCCTGGTTGCAGAAATATGGGGGGAAAAATGACATGGGTTCCCCCATATTTAAGCAACCAGCATCGGGCTCTGCGCCTGGTCCTGGTTCCAAAAATACGGGGGACAAAAAGAGTAGGGGTCCCCCGTATTTTTAAAACCAGCACCGGGCTCCACTAGCTGGACAGATAATGCCACAGCCGGGGGTCACTTTTATATAGTGCCCTGCGGCCGTGGCATCAAAAATCCAACTAGTCACCCCTGGCCGGGGTACCCTGGGGGAGTGGGGACCCCTTCAATCAAGGGGTCCCCCCCCCAGCCACCCAAGGGCCAGGGGTGAAGCCCGAGGCTGTCCCCCCCATCCAATTGGCTGCGGATGGGGGGCTGATAGCCTTTTGTGAAAATGAAAAGATATTGTTTTTAGTAGCAGTACTACAAGGCCCAGCAAGCCTCCCCCGCATGCTGGTACTTGGAGAACCACAAGTACCAGCATGAGGCGGAAAAACGGGCCCGCTGGTACCTGTTGTACTACTACTAAAAAAATACCCAAAAAAAGACAATACACACACACCTTGAAAGTAAAGTTTTATTACATACAACCACACAAACGTGAACATAAGGTAAGTATGTATGTATGTTTGTGTGGTTGTATGTAATAAAACTTTACTTTCAAGGTGTGTGTGTATTGTCTTTTTTTGGGTATTTTTTTAGTAGTAGTACTACAGGTACCAGCGGGCCCGTTTTTCCGCCGCATGCTGGTACTTGTGGTTCTCCAAGTACCAGCATGCGGGGGAGGCTTGCTGGGCCTTGTAGTACTGCTACTAAAAACAATATCTTTTCATTTTCACAAAAGGCTATCAGCCCCCCATCCGCAGCCAATTGGATGGGGGGGACAGCCTCGGGCTTCACCCCTGGCCCTTGGGTGGCTGGGGGGGGGGACCCCTTGATTGAAGGGGTCCCCACTCCCCCAGGGTACCCCGGCCAGGGGTGACTAGTTGGATTTTTGATGCCACGGCCGCAGGGCACTATATAAAAGTGACCCCCGGCTGTGGCATTATCTGTCCAGCTAGTGGAGCCCGGTGCTGGTTTTAAAAATACGGGGGACCCCTACTCTTTTTGTCCCCCATATTTTTGGAACCAGGACCAGGCGCAGAGCCCGATGCTGGTTGCTTAAATATGGGGGAACCCATGTCATTTTTTTTCCCATATTTCTGCAACCAGGATCGGCTCAAAGAGCCCGAGGCTGGTTATGCTTAGGAGTAGGGACCCCACGCAATTTTTTTTAAAGTTTTACAGTGTTTATTTTTAAAAAAAAAAATGAACCCCAGCACGGATCACACAGATCCGGCCGAGATTCATTGTGATAAAGTCGGCAGTGTTTTGCTAATCACTGCCGTAAAAAACGGGAAAAAAACCCGAATGACATCGACATCGGAACAAATGAAAAATCCGAATACGACAGCTTAGTAAATTAGGCGTAATAAATTCAAAAAGTTGCAGTTTTACACTTTCGATGTCATTCGTGATTGAACTTTGACCTTTTTCTGAAAATTACGAATGTTAGTAAATATACCCCCATGTATTATGAAATTTCATAATACAAGGAGTGGAGAATTTATTTCAGCCCAAGGAGTGCCGCCAATCTATGGAGTGTATGTGGCTATGAGAGGTAGCTGGGACAGGCACTGGGCGCAGCATAGTGATGGTAATTTATGGAGTGCCGGCCACAGGAGGATTGTATATATATATATATAAATATAAATATATATATATATATTACCGACAATATACGCTTTTTCCCAGTATTTTAAATACACATATATTTTAATAGAATTTTAATTACCTACCAGTAAATCCTTTTCTCGTAGTCCTTAGAGGATGCTGGGGTCCACAATACCATGGGGTATAGACAGGTCCACCAGGAGCCACTGGCACTTTAAGAGTTTGAGAGTGTTGGCTGGCTCCTCCCTCTATGCCCCTCCTACCAGACTCAGTCTAGAAACTGTGCCCGAGGAGACTGACAACTTCGAGGGAAGGATATTACACAGATAGTGGCGAGATTCACACCAGCTCACACATACAAGGCAAACCAAGCTAACCAGCTTGAAAACTCAGCAGCGGCTGAACAATATTACTTAACCAAGTAACCAGACAGTACTTAACCAAGAAATAAGCAGTACTGAACTAAGTAACCACTGCAGGATCACGAAGCGCTGGGCGGGCGCCCAGCAACCTCTACGGACTACGAGAAAAGGATTTACCGGTAGGTAATTAAAATCCTATTTTCTCTTACGTCCTAGAGGATGCAGGGGTCCACATTAGTACCATGTGGATGTACCAAAGCTCCCAGAATGGGAGGAAGAGGGTGGAGGCTCCTGCAGAACTGATTGACTAAACTTCAGGTCCTCAGAGGCCAAAGTATCGAACTTGTAGAACTTTGCAAACGTGTTCGACCCAGACCAAGTAGCCACTCGGCAAAGATGTAAAGCCGAGACACCCCGGGCAGCCGCCCAGGAAGAACCCACCTTACGAGTAGAGTGGGCCTTAACAGACGTAGGAAACGGCAATCCTGCCGTAGAATACGCATGCTGGATAGTGAACCTGATCCAGCGAGAGATCGTCTGCTTAGAAGCAGAGACACCCAAGTTTCTTAGGATCATACAGGACATACAGAGAGTCTGATTTTCTGTGACGAGCAGTCCTCTTCACATATATTTTCAGAGCCCTTACAACACCCAAGCATTTGATGAAAATGAGGAGTCAGTAGCAACTGGCACCACAATAGGTTGGTTGATATGAAAGGCCGACACAACCTTTGGAAGGAACTGCTGACATGTCCGGAGCTCAGCTCTATCTTCATGGAAGATCAAGTATGGGCTCTTACAAGACAAAGCACCCAACTCCGACACACATTTAGCAGAAGCTAAGGCCAACAAAGTGACAGCCTTCCACGTGAGAAACTTGACCTCAACCTCCGGTAGAGGTTCAAACCAATCCGATTGGAGGAACTGTAACTATGTTAAGATTCCAGGGCACCATAGGTGGCACAAAGGGAGGCTGGATGTGTAGAACCCCTTTCAGAAAAGTCTGAACCTCAGTGAGGGAAGCCAACTGTTTCTGGAAGAAAATGGATAGGGACGAAATCTGGACCTTTACGGATCCCAACCTCAGGCCCATTACCACACCTGTTTGCAGGAAGAGGAGAAACCGTCCCAGTTGAAACTCCACAGTAGGAAACTTCTTGGACTCACACCAAGATTCATATTTTTTCCAAATATGATGGTAATGTTTAGACGTTACTCCTATCAGGGTAGGAATAATCTTGTTCGGAATGCCCTTCCGAGCTAAAATCTGGCGTTCAACCTACATGCCGTCAAACATAGCCGCGGTAAGTCTTGATAAGCGAACGGCCCCTGCTGCAGCAGGTCCTTCCGAAGAGGAAGAGGCCTCGGCTCTTCTAGCAGTAGATCAAGAAGATCCACGTACCAAGCCCTTCTTGGCCAGTCCGTAGCAATGAGGATTGCCTGAACTCTTGTTCTCCTTATGAGTTTTAGAACTCTTGGAATGAGTGGAAGTGGAGGAAACACATGCACCAACTGGAACACCCACCCACTCACGGCTTGCGGGTCCCTCGACCTGGAACAATACCACCGCAGCTTCTTGTTGAGACGAGAGGCCATCATGTCTATTTTAGGTACACCCCAAAGATCTGTTACCTCCGTGAACACCTCCGGATGGAGTCCCCACTCTCCTGGATGGAGAGCATGTCTGCTGAGGAAGTCCGCTTTCCAGTTGTCTACTCCCAGAATGAAGATTGCTGACAGCGCCAATGCATGTTTTTCTGGCTGGAGGATAATTCTTGTTACCTCTGACATTGCAGCTCTGCTCTTCTTTCCGCCCTGTCGATTTATGTAAGCCACCGTCGTTACATTGTCCGACTGCACTTGAATGGCTCTTAGTTCCAGAATGTTTATTGGAAGGCTGGATTCCTGGCTTGACCACCTTCCTTGGAAGTGACTGCACCCCAGCCCCGGGGACTTGCATCCATGGTTAGAAGGGTCCAGTCCTGAATCCCGAACCTGCGGCCCTCCAGAAGGTGAGGTAGTTGCAGCCACCAGAGGAGTGAAATCCTGGCTTTCGGCGACAGATGTATTCTCAGGTTCATGTGTAGATGAGATCCTGACCACTTGTCCAGAAGATCCAGCTGGAAGGACCGAGCATGAAATCTTCCGTACTGTAGAGTCTCATAAGAGGCCACCATCTTCCCCAGAAGACGAATGCACTGATGAACCGAAACCCGGGCAGGCTTCAGGACATCCCAGACCATTGATTGTATCACCAACACTTTCTCCTCCGGCAGAAACACCCTCTGCACTTCCGTGTCAAGGATCATCCCCAGAAAAGACAACCTCCTGGTCGGCTCCAAATGTGATTTTGAAAGGTTCAGGAACCAACCGTGTTCCCTGAGCAGATGAGTCGTGAGAACAATGGACTGCAGCAACGTCTCCCTGGACGATGCCTTTATCAGCAGATCGTCCAGATATGGGATTATGTTCACCCCCTGTCTGCGGAGGAGAACCATCATCTCTGCCATCACCTTGGTGAACACCCTCGGTGCTGTGGAGAGGCCGAATGGCAGTGCCTAAAATTGATAGTGACTTTCTAACAGTGCAAATCTGAGATAAGCCTGGAGCGGCAGCCATATCGGAATGTGGAGGTACGCATCCTTGATATCCAGGGATACCAGAAACTCTCCCTCCTCCAGACCTGAAATCACTGCTCTGAGAGACTCCATTTTGAATTTGAACACCCTTAGGTAAGGGTTCAACGATTTCAAGTTCAAAATTGGTCTGACCGAACCGTCCGGTTTCGGTACCACGAAAAGGTTTGAATAATAACCCTTGTTTTGCATATGAGGTGGAACTGGGATAATGACCTGTGACTTTTCTAATTTTAGGATGGCTTCCTGCAGGATAGCCCTGTCTGTCAGCAAATCTGGCAAGCCTGATTTGAAGAATCGGTGAGGCGGGAGTTCTTGAACTCCAGTCTGTACCCCTGGGACACAACATCCTGTACCCAGGGATCCAGGCCGGGCGATACCCAGACGTGGCTGAAATGTCTGAGTCTCGCACCCACCAGCCCGTCCTCCAGGTTTTGTGGTCCCCCGTCATGCTGAGGATTTTGGGAAACCAGAAGCAGGACTCTGGTCCTGGGAGCCTGCGGGTGCAGGCTTTTTGGATTTTGCACGACCACCACTAAAGAAAGTGGTAGGAGGCTTGGAATTTTTTGCCTTAGCGGTCCGAAAGGACTGCGGCACAGCTGAAGAAAATTGTTTCTTCGTAGAACGTGTAGCAGAGGGAAGGAAAGGTGACTTACCCGCGGTTGCCGTGGAAATCCACGCATTTAACGCTTCCCCAAATAGAGCCTGACCTATGTAGGGTAGGTTCTCCACACTTCTCCTGGATTCCACGTCTGCTGAGTCCCCTGCGGGCTGAGACCGACATGGAAGATATCCGTGCAGTCAGCGTACCCAGGTCCTTCATGGATTCCACCATGAACCCCGCAGAATCCTGTATGTTATGTAAAAACAATTCAATGTCACTTCTATCCATTGTATCCAAATCCTCTAGTAATGTGCCTGACCACTTTACTATGGTTTAGAAATCCATGCACAGGCAATAGTGGGCCTTAACGCCACTCCTGAAGCAGTGTAAATGGATTTGAGCGTAGTATCAATCTTACGATCAGCTGGTTCTTTTAACGTGGTAGATCCAGGGACAGGTAAAACCACCTTTTTAGACAGTCTGGAGACAGATGCGTCAACAATGGGTGGGTTTTCTCATTTTTTTCTATCTTCCTCAGGGAAGGGAAAAGCATCCAGAACCCTTTTTCTCTGGGTTTTCCCAGGATTTTTCAAATATAGCGTTTAATTCTTTAGACGCAGGGAAGGTTAGCGAGGCTTTCTTATTCTCAGTGAAGTAAGCCTCCTCAACCTGCTCAGGTATTGTGTCAGTAATGTTTAACACATCTCTAATGGCCTCAATCATGAGCTGCACCTCCTTAGCAAAGGATGCCGCCCCCATCAGCACATCCCCATCACCGTCTGCAGTATCAGAATCGGAATCCGTGTCATCTTGCATAATTTGGGCAAGTGCACGTTTCTGTGGGAACATGCTAGGGGATTTTGCAGGAATAGGAACAGAGCCTGACCAAACTACCATAGACTTCTTCAACACCTGAGTTTCAGTCTCAGTATTAGCTACCCTAGTAGAGATCAGAGAGATCATTCCTTTGCTAGAAGTTAACCACTCAGGCTCATTAATAGGGATCTGAGACAAAGCATTACAATCCTGTGTACATGGAATGGATCCCTCCTGAGAGGAAACATCTTCTGCAGCATATGACACAAAGTCCCTAGACATGGCTATGGGAGATATTAAACACCCACACACAGGGAAATGTCAGACACAGTTTCCCCCCAAGTATGCCACAGAGAGACACAGAGATTGGCGCCAACCCACACACAGCGCTTTTTGAGGTAGAACTAATAAAACTACCAGCGCTATCTGTGTACCTTAATAGACTACATAGACTTTACACAGCCCCCCCCCCCCCCCCCCCCCTTCTACAACACCCTGGTACCGCACAGGATAGCTACAGTTGCTTGGTGGGACAGCTCTCCCTGTCAGTGTCTGTATACAGGAACTGCAGGCAGGAAAATGGCGCTGAACACTGCTGGGTCAGCTCTGAGGAGAAGCTCCGCCCCCCGAACATGACACTGCTTCCCGCTCTTCATTTTATTATACTGGCCTGAGGATGTCTGCTCCCTGGACCCTGACAGGCTTGCTGGCCAGTGTAAGGTATAGGCGCTGGCTCAGGGCACCCCTCACAGTACCGCTAAGCCCCGGAGCGCAGTTAGTACTGTGCTCCCTACCCTGTTGCTGCCATCTTCCCACCGGCTCCCCGCTTGCCAGGGGGGGCGGTGAATTACTCGCCACCGAAGTCTTCTGGCTCTGTAAGGGGGTGGCGGCATGCTGCGGGAGTGAGCGGTCGCCTGGAGCGGCTAACGATCAGCACCCTCAGGAGCTCAGTGTCCTGTCAGCGGAGATAGTGGCTCAGACCCCGCAGGGCCGACACTACTCCCTTCCTTAGTCCCACGAAGCAGGGAGGCTGTTGCCAGCAGCCTCCCTGTGCCTAAACTAACTCTTAGAAAAAAATAAAACAAAAGAAGCTCTAGGAGCTCCCCTAGCTGTGACCGACTCCTCCGGGCACATTTTATAAAACTGAGTCTGGTAGGAGGGGCATAGAGGGAGGAGCCAGCCCACACTCTCAAACTCTTAAAGTGCCAGTGGCTCCTAGTGGACCCGTCTATACCCCATGGTACTAATGTGGACCCCAGCATCCTCTAGAGAAATATTGTATACCAGAATTTGTGCAATGAGAAATTTGTGCATCACCGTATATGTGTGTGTATCCCCTATGTGTTGTGGACATTGTAGATTGAATCTACAGTACTGTACACCATAAAGCATAGACTGAACTAAACTCTGCACACATTCCCATTTATGTGGCAAACTGAGATGACTGCAAACCTTGTCCTTCCTACAGCAGATTCAGATATCAGCACAATGGTTCTTTCAGGGACTCCTTAGCATACTGACAGCAAGGTCAGGAAATATAGTTTCATAAAGACATATCATAGTCTATTAAAGCAAAGTTTTGGTTGGAAAAAACACGACCTTGGTGCTACTACATATAACAAAAATCAAACAGTTTCATAGAGAAAGTGTTTCAATATACAATACGTTCCTTCCAATGAGTTCCAATGATGTTCCTTTCTGTTCTGTTTTCATCCGATGTAGCTCCAGAGTATTTTCAAAGTGTTGTGATGCACATAAAAAACATAAAAATATGCAAATGTGTAGAACAGTCTCAAGTTCAGAAGGATAAGTATTCACTTTCTCTTAAGTATTCCCAAACACAATTTCTTGTAGTGCCAAACGTGATAGAAGCGTACCAGAACTCACAATTCAATATGTGGTGATGTACATATAAAGGTATCTTTTTATTCTATCACCCAAAATATTCCTCCATAACGATAAATATTGTTGCATGATTAAATCAAATGTGATTACATTTGCATACTCACTAGATTTATGGAGTGGGTAAAACCCATAAAGGTATCTTTATCCTTTAGAATGAAGAAAGGTGCGTACCCCAACTCACAATGCTGGAAACGATATAAAGCCCATCAAGGTTTCTTTGTTATTATTCCTTCCCGTAGGTGGTCCTGATGTTCTTGGGCTCAGTTTTTTCCAACCAAAACTTTGCTGGCATTCTGTTCCAAAAAAGTGTAGTGACACTTCTAGGAAGGTACACAATTTAGGGCAGCTCTAGCTGGCGTCAGTGTGGCAGGATTCCTCTATCTTATCTTTTTTAAATATCACAGTCTATTCTCTATTGCTCTCACAATGACTAGAAAAGGAGCCATGATCCCGGGGGTCGTTATTCAGGTTTGTTAGCAAAGCAAAAAAGTTAGCAATTTGGCAAAACCATGGCCCTCATTCCGAGTTGTTCGCTCGCTAGCAGATTTTAGCAGCATTGCACACGCTAGGCCGCCGCCTTCTAGGAGTGTATCTTAGCTTAGCAGAATAGCGAACGAAAGATTAGCAGAATTGCGAATAAATAATTCTTGGCAGTTTCTGAGTAGCTCGAGACTTACTCCTACACTGCGATCAGCTCAGGCCGTTTTGTTCCTGGTTTGACGTCACAAACACGCCCTGCGTTCGGCCAGCCACTCCCCCGTTTCTCCAGACACTCCTGCGTTTTATCCTGGCACGCCTACGTTTTTCCGCACACTCCCAGAAAATGGTCAGTTTCCGCCCAGAAACACCTTCTTCCTGTCAATCACACTCCGATCACTTCAGCGATGAAAATTCTTAGTTCGGTCGTGAGTAAATCTACTAAGTTTTATGCTAAAATACTTAGCGCATGCGCGCTGCGTACCATGCGCATGCGCATTTTTGCTTTAACCGCTCCATTGCGAAAATCGGCAACGAGCGAACAACTCGGAATGACCCCCCATGTGCACTACAGGTGGGGCATTTCTAACGTGCAGAGATATTTAGATTTGGGTGGGTTATATTGTTTCTGTGCAGGGTAAATACTGGCTGCTTAATTTCTATACTGCAATTTAGTTTCCGTTTGAACACATCCCACCCAAATCTAACTCTCTCTGCACATGTTGTATCTGCCCCCCTGCAGTGCACATGGGGGGTCATTCCGAGTTGATCACTAGATAAAAATGTTTGCAGCGCAGCGATTAAGTGAAAAAGCGGCACTTCTGCGCATGCGTATGCGGAGCAATGCGCACGCGCAACGTACTTTCACAACAGCCGATGTAGTTTTACACAAGATCTAGCGAGGCTTTTCATTCGCAATGTCCGCAGCAGAGTGATTGACAGGAAGGGGGCGTTTCTGGGTGTCAACTGACCGTTTTCATGGAGTGTTCGGAAAAACGCAGGCGTGCCAGCAAAAACGCAGGCGTGGCTGGGAAAACGCAGGGTGTGTTTGTGACGTCAAATCCGGAACTGAACAGTCTGAAGTGATCGCAAGCGTTGAGTAGGTCTGGAGCTACTCTGAAACTGCACAATTTTTTATTGTAGCCGCTCTGCGATCCTTTCGTTCGCACTTCTGCTAAGCTAAAATACACTCCCAGAGGGCGGCATAGCGTTTGCACGGCTGCTGAAAACTGCTAGCGAGCGATCAACTCGGAATGGCCACCATGGTTTTGCCCAATTGCTAACTTTTTTGCTTTGCTAACAAACCTCAATAAGACCCTTGATACCCAAGTATCATATTGCTCAAAGATAACAGCACCATGATGTGCTTGCTATAAACTCTCTTAGTGTATAATGCTGAGCACATTAAGCACCCACCTATTTCAGAAAGAAGGATCCCTGATATTAACTTGCATGCACCTCAAGATAATGAATGTTTTCTAAGTGTACTTGGTTTGTAAAGCACACAATGAAACATGAGCTCTTGGTTTAAATTACACACAGAGGTTAATGTACAGTGTAAAATGCAGAAATAATAGTTTCTAGCAAAGTGCCTAAGATGAAGCTTCATTGTAAGATTATGTGTTGTGTTGCTAGTGTGGCACTGACACCTTCAAAATGATGCTCACAATGTATTTCTGGTGAAAATTGTGAATATATCGCTAGGATGTCAAACAACACACTTGCAAATTTCCCATGGCTATCCCTATCACAAAGCTAGCAATGGTCACCTCTATGAGAGGGGTCAGTTTGTCCAGCAGCAATTACACCATCCACAGGAAAGCAGATCCCTCATAAACTCTAATGCTAGCCATACATCAGACCAACTTTCCTCAAACCATCCAACTGACCGGTTCCGGTATGAATGGTCGACCATATTATGGTCGACAGTCATTAGGTCGACATTGACATGGTCGATATGGACACATGGTCGACACATGAAAATGGTCGACACATGAATGGTCGACACATGAAAAGGTCGACATGATTTTTTTTACTTTTTTTGTGTCGTTTTTTGCGTAAAGTGACTGGTAACCCCAATTAGTGCACCACGCCCCCTCGCATGGCTCGCTTCGCTCGCCATGCTTCAGGCATGGTGCCTTCGCTCCGCTACCGCTTCGCTTGGCACAGATTACCGTTCCAATCGTAGTCCACGTGGATCGTAAAGTATGGAAAAGTTCCCAAAAAAGAAAAAAAGTTAAAAAACTCATGTCGACCTTTTAATGTGTCGACCTTTCATGTGTCGACCATGTGTCCATGTCGACCATGTCAATGTCGACCAATAGTGGTCGACCTAATGACTGTCGACCATAACATGGTCGACCATCTGAACGCATACCCAACTGACCAACCGTCCAACTAAAACGCTGCCCCACTTACCTAACAAACTTTTTCATCCAACCAGCCACCCAGTCAACTTTTTCATCAAACCAGCCAACTTCTCTCCAACTCGTGATGTCACAGAAGTAGGCGGACAGTGCTTGCCTACTTTGCATGTTTTGAATAAAAAAAATGTGAAATATATTTCAATATGCATATTTATGCTATTGACAAGTTTACAGTTATCTAGGGAACAAGACTGAACTGTTGAACTACTGCATTACAACTGAATTAAGTTACCTTTGTTGAAGGTAACAAATAGATACCTTTTTATATAAGTTACAACTACCACAAGCAGACACATAAAGTGATACATAGTTGTTGACATCTCTGTCACATTACATCAGGTACAGCCCTTATACTCTTTACGCCGTTTATAGCCCCTTACGCAAATTACGCCAGGTAGAGCCCCTTACACGCATTACGCCAGGTAGAGCCCCTTACAGGCATTAGGCCAGGTAGAGCCCCTTACACGCATTACGCCAAGTAGGGCCCCTTACACGCATTACACCAAGTAATGTTCTATATGGGGGGGGGGTATACTGATACAGTATATTGCAATTAGGGATGCCAATCCCGGGATCGGCGGGATCCCGGGATTTGGGCCCAAAAATGCCACTACCTACACCCACCCTCCCGCACTGCTACCTACCCCCTCCCTACCTCCCGCACCGCTACCTACACCCTCCCTACCTCCCGCACCACTACCTACACCCGCCCTACCTCCCGCACCACTACCTACACCCTCCCTCCAGCGCTGCTCCCTACAACCTTCACTGGTCCCTACTGACCGTTCACTGGTCCCAGAGGGCGCCAACGTTTGAATCTACCCGCAGCCTCCGGTCCGGTGCAGGGAAAAGGGTAATCCCTGCACCGGACACCCGCCGCCACACACTGACAGGCGCTGGGGACAGACAAGCTGTCCCAGCGCTGTCAGCGACGTTGTCCCGCAGGGGACACAGGCACCCTGGCTGCTGCTGGAATGTGTCCTGTAAAACAGGACACATTCCCACATTGGCCCACTCTACCAGGTCTGTGGGTTCTTCCTGGGCGGCTGCCTGTGGTTTCTTGGCTTTACAACTATGCCGGGCCGATACCTGGTCGGGGACAAACACGTTTGTCAAGATCTACAGGTTCGATACCCTGGCATCGGAGGATGTCCAGTTTGGACATACGGTGTTGCAGGCGTCTCAGCACATTCCTACCCCTTCTGGAAGCTTTGGGACGTTCCGATCATAATCAGTGTTCCCAGTATCCCTTATGGATGCCAGAGAAAATAGGATTTTAAATACCTACAGGTAAATCCTTTTCTCGTAGTCCATAAGGGATACTGGGCACCCACCTCTGTGCTT
This sequence comes from Pseudophryne corroboree, assembly GCF_028390025.1. Taxonomy (NCBI): domain Eukaryota; kingdom Metazoa; phylum Chordata; class Amphibia; order Anura; family Myobatrachidae; genus Pseudophryne; species Pseudophryne corroboree. The sequence continues at coordinate 496,997,476 of NC_086449.1, read as the reverse complement.
CACCTTTCCTGCAAGTTATTGTTCTTGTGTGAAGTTGTTAATTTCAGCTGTTGCTGTTTTCTGGTTTCACTAGCGGTTGCTAGTTTTGTTGTTGCTGTGTGCAGGTTTGTTACTCTCACCACTCGGGTCTTGTCATGTTTCCTCATCTCAAGTATGTCCTTCTCCTTTGGGTACAGTTTTCCTAGACTGAGCTATGAGGGAGAGCAAAGAGGGGAGGAGCCAGCACACCCTGTTGAAGAACTTTAAAGTGCACTGGCTCCTTTGGACCCCATCTATACCCATCATAATCAGTGTTCCCAGTATCCCTTATGGACTACGAGAAAAGGATTTACCGGTAGGTAATTAAAATCCTAGGCACGTGCCTAATGGGAAATGTTTCTGTGCGTTGTAGATACTGGCTGCTTTATTTTTACACTGCAATTTAGATTTAAGTTTGAACACACCCCACCTTAAATCTAAATCTATCTGCACATGTTACATCTGCCCAACCTGCAGTGCAAAATGGTTTTGCCCATTAGTGTGCTTTTTTGGTTTGCTAACAAACCTGAATAAGGCCCTTTTGGAGAACTGGCTTAAATATGGTCAAACTGTTGTTATTTTTTTTTATCAATCAAAAATTTGTGATACTTTCTTAGACTTTTTGTATCAATCTATTAAACTGATTTGGGAATTGAGGGCCTAGTTCAGAGATTACAAAAACTAGAGATGTGCGGCAGGCACTTTTCGTGTTTTGGTTTTGGTTCTAATTCAATTTTCGTGTTTTGGTTTTGGCTTGGTTTTGCCAAAACTGCCCTTTCATGTTTTGGTTTTGGATCTGGATGATTTTTGAAAAAAACATAAAAATGGCTAAAATCACAGAATTTGGGGGTAATTTTGATCATACGGTATTATTAACCTCAATAACATTAATTTCCACTCATTTCCAGTCTATTCTGAACACCTCACAATATTGTTTTTAGGCCAAAAGGTTGCACCGAGGTTGCTGGACAACTAAGCTAAGCGACACAAGTGGACAACACAAACACCTGGCCCATCTAGGAGTGGCACTGCAGTGTCAGACAGGAGGGCAGATTTAAACAAAAGGCCCCAAACAGCACATGATGCAAAGATGTAGAAGAGGTGTAATGAGGTAGCTGTATGACTAAGCCAAGCAACACAAACAATTGGCCCATCTAGGAATGGCACTGCAGTGGCAGATAGGAGGGCAGATATAAAAAATAGGCCCCAACAGCACCTCATGCAAAGTTGTAGAAGAGGTGCAATGAGGTAGCTGTATGACTAAGCCAAGCGACACAAACAATTGGCCCATCTAGGAGTGGCACTGCAGTGGCAGACAGGAGGGCAGATATAAAAAAAAAGCCCAAACAGCACCTCATGCAAGATGTAGAAGAGGTGCAATGAGGTAGCTGTATGACTAAGCCAAGTGACACAAACAATTGGCCCATTTATGAGTGGCACTGCAGTGGCAGACAGGAGGGCAGATATAAAAAAAAAGGCCCCAAACAGCACCTCATGCAAGATGTAGAAGAGGTGAAATGAGGTAGCTGTATGAGTAAGCCAAGAGACACAAACAATTTCCACTGGAATTATACAGCAATATCACTGGAATTATACGGCAATATCACTGGAATTATATGGCAGTACTACTGGACATATACGGCAGTATCACTGAAATTATATGGTAGTACCACTGGACATATACGGAAGTGTCAGACAGGATGGCACTTTAAAAAACAGTCCCCAAACAGCACATGATGCAAAGAAGAAAATGAGATGCAAGATGGAATTGTCCTTGGGCCCTCCCACCCACCCTTATTTTGTATAAACAGGACATGCACACTTTAACAAACCCATCATTTCAACGTCAGGGTCTGCCACACGACTGTGGCTGAAATGATTGGTTTGTTTGGGCTCCCACCAAAAGAGAAGCAATCAATCTCTCCTTGCACAAACTGGCTCTACAGAGGCAAGATGTCGACCTCATCCTCTGATTCCTCACCCCTTTCACTGTGTACATCCCCCTCCTCACAGAGTATTAATTCGTCCCCACTGGAATCCACCATCACAGGTCCCTGTGTACTTTCTGGAGACAATTGCTGGTCAAGGTCTTCCTGGAGGAATTTATAATAAATTTTGATGAACATCATCTTCTCCACATTTTGTGGAAGTAACCTCCTATGCCGATCGCTGACAAGGTTACCGACTGCACTAAACACTCTTTCAAAGTACACACTGGAGGGGGGGTAACTTAGGTAAAATAAAGCCAGTTTGTATAAGGGCATCCAAATTGCCTCTTTTTCCTGCCAGTATACGTACAGACTGTCTGACATGCCTACTTGGATGCTGTCACTCATATAATCCTCCACCATTCTTTCAATGGTGACAGAATCATATGCAGTGACAGTAGACATGTCAGTAATCGTTGGCAGGTCCTTCAGTCCGGACCAGATGTCAGCTTTCGCTCCTGGCTGCCCTACATCACCACCAGCGGGTGGGCTAGGAAATCTTATCCTTTTGCTTGCAGCCCCAGTGGTGGGAGAAATTGTTGACGGTTCACATTCCACTTGAGTTGACAATTTACTCACCAGCAGGTCTTTGCACCTCTGCACACTTGTGTCTGCCAGAAAGAGAGATACAATGTAGGCTTTAAACCTAGGATCGAGCACGGTGGCCAAAATGTAGTGCTCTGATTTCAACAGATTGACCACCCTTAAATCCTGGTAAGGAGAAAGAAGGGCTCCATCCACAAGTCCCACATACTTAGCGGAATCGCTCCATCTTAGCTCCTCCTTTAATTTCTCCAGCTGCTTCTGCAAAAGCCTGATGAGGGGAATGACCTGACTCAAGCTGGCAGTGTCTGAACGGACGTCACGTGTGGCAAGTTCAAAGGATTGGAGAACCTTGCACAAGATGAAAACATTCTCCACTGCGCTTGAGTCAGGTGCATTCCCCCTCCTTTGCCTATATCATAGGTGGATGTATAGGCTTTAATGGCCTGTTGCTGCTCCTCCATCCTCTGAAGCATATAGTGTTGAATTCCACCTCATTACCACCTCTTGCTTCAGTTGATCTCAGGGCAGGTTCTGGAGTGTTTGCTGGTGCTCCAGTCTTCGGCACGCGGTGGCAGAATTTCGAAAGTGGCCCGCAATTTTTCGGGCCACCGACAGCATCTCCTGTACACCCTGTCATTTTTCAAAAAAATTCTGCACCATCAAATTAATTATATGTGCAAAACATAGGATGTGCTGGAATTTGCCCAGATGTAATTCACGCACAATATTGGTGGCATTGTACGATATCACAAATCCCCAGGAGAGTCTAAGTGGGGTAAGCCAATGCGTGATGATGTCCCTCAGTTTCTGTAAGGGGTTGTCAGCGGTGTGCCTGTTACGGAAAGCGGTGATACACAGCGTAGCCTGCCTAGAAACGAGTTTGGATTTGCGCAATGGTGCTACTGGTGCCACTGTTGCTGTTGTTGCTACTGTGGGAGGCCATACATCTACCCAGTGGGCTGTCACAGTCATATAGTCCTTAGTCTGCCCTGTTCCACTTGTCCACATGTCCGTGGTTAAGTGGACACTGGATACAACCGCATTTTTTTAGGACACTGGGGACACTTTGTCAGGATTCTGTAACTTTGTCTGTCCCCGGAGGGGCACTAGTGGGTCAGTGTAGGAGTGATAGAGGAAACAGGAAGACTGACGAAAAGTTCCGCGCATGTGCGCTTGGTATTTATTATCACACAGGGATAACGGATGACAGGAACAATGAATAATAACTTAATCCAATATTCAAAAGTCACTGGTAACAAATGAGCAATGAAGATGAACTTGTAACTTGATATAAATGATAAGGCAATAATGAAATCAGATGCAGCAAACGAAACTCCGATATATAATAAATAGCAATCAAAGCACACAGTCTCTGTAGAAGCACACGTCTTTAAGCCAAGCAAGGCCCTAGCAGGAGACAGTTCTAACACAGCAAGTTGTTAAGTGCTAAATGCAATGCACAATACTAGATGCTGGTAATCAGGTGCACAGGCTGAGTAATGGAAGAACACCTGAAGAAAGTCTCTTACTGCAAGTTGTTGTGGCAAACTGTGGCTGGAGTTCATAGCAAACTGAAGACTGAAGAATGACAACAAGGAAACCACTGGAAACAGGAACACAGGAACCAGGAGAACTTGTACACCGAATGTGACTCGTAGGAAAGCTGGAATGGATGCTGGTACTTGTAGTTCCACAGGAACACTGGAACAGGGAAACAACTTGGAAATGCCAGAAATAGGAGATTGCTGCAAACAAAGGATTGCAGACTGAAACCTGGAAATTGGAACGGAACTGGAACTGCTGGGACCTGTAGTTCCACAGGTCCAATACACAGGGGTATCTCTGCAGACAGAGGACTGCAAACAGGAACCACCTGTTCACAGAATGTGACGTGTTGTCCAAGGCGATGAGACTGAGCCAGGAACTGGAGTTTATACCCCTTGGTCTGTGATGATTGGATGTTGCATCTCTGTGAGAACACACCCTGCTGGATTAGGTGTTCAGATCAGCTGTGGGTTAGCTGAAGCACTGTGTACTCCAGGCTGCAGTAGACTGAAAACTGGAACAGAACTGAACTGCTGGAACCTGTAGTTCCACAGTAGTGATGCGATGGAGAATGCAAATTCCTGACACACTTTTTCTGATGTCTCTGTACATTCTCGGTATTGCCTGCCTAGTGAAGTGGAATCTAGATGGGATTTGGTACTGGGGACACAATACCTCCATCAATTGTCTAAATCCCACTGCACTAATGGCGGATACCGGACGCACGTCTAACACCAACATAAGTGTCAAGGCCTCAGTTATCCGCTTTGCAACAGGATGACTGCTGTCATATTTCATCTTCCTCACAAAGGACTGTTGGACAGTCAATTGCTTAGTTGAAGTAGTACAAGTGGTCTTTCGACTTCCCCATTGGGATGACGATCGACTCCAAGCAGCAACAACAGCAGCAGCGGCAGGAACAGCAGCAGTAGGCGTACCACTCAAGGATCCTCCCCGAAAGAATTCCAGTTAGGAGGGGAGTCATCAGTCTTGCCAGGAACATGGCCTGCAGGACTACTACGTTCATGGCTGAGGAAGAAGTTGACGTTGAGGGAGTTGGTGGTGTGGCCTGCAGGAGCTTGGGTACAAGAGGAAGAAGAGATTTAGGTGTGAGTGGACTGCTTACGCTATTACCAAAAGTTTCCCAACTTGACACTGACTTCTGATGAATGTGCTGCAGGTGACGTATAAGGGAGGATGTTCCTAGGTGGTTAACATCCTTACCCCTACTTATTACAGATTGACAGAGGCAACACACGGCTTGACACCTGTTGTCCGGAATTGTGGAGAAATAATTCCACACCAAAGAGGTGGCTTTTTTGGTATTTTGCCCAGGCATCACAATGGGCTTCTTCACCCCACGGACAACAGGTGTCTCCCCCGGTGCCTCATTTAAACAAACCACATCACCATCAGAATCCTCATCGTCAACTTCCTCCTCAGCGCCAACAACACCCATATCCTCATCCTGCTGTACTTCAACAGTGGCATCTTCAATTTGAATATCAGAAACTGGACTGTGGGTGCTCCTTCCAGCACTTGAAGGGGGCATGCAAATGGTGGAAGGAGCCACCTCTTCTCATTCAGTGTTGGGAAGGTCGGGCATCGCAACCGCCGACTGTTATGAGCCACGGCTGTGGCTCATTCCTGTTTTGCATGTCAGTTAGGTATTTTATGTTATTCTTCTGTTCATGTTCCCCGTGGGTGTCATGGGGTGCTCGGAGCTCACCCTTAAGGAGGGGATACTGGTATGAACCACAGGTTGTTGTTCATTCCTATTTTATGTTTATAAGTAGTCTTGCAGGCCAGGATTTCCCATTGCTCTGTTTAAGAATACTCTTGGTTGCTGCCGCTGGTTAGTCTGTGTAATTGCAGCTTGTTCCCATGTGTTCAGCCTCACCTGGCTGCTAATTGCATCTTGTCAGTTTGGAGTCATGCAACAGGGCAGCTGCATGATATTATTAATTAGGCCTCTCTGTTATATGCTGGCTCAGTGCAATTCACAAACGCTGGTGATATTTCTAGGTTTCCAGTCTGCTTGAGTTCTGAGCTTGTTCCTGCCAGTTCCTGAGCTCCTGTGTAGCAGTGTCTGTCGAGCTGCTTCCTGTGTCGATTCCTGTGTCAGTCCCTGTGTCGATTCCTGTGTCTGATCCCGTGTCCTGCCATGAAGCGTTCCTGTCCAGAAGTCCTGTGGCTTTGCCTATGCCTGGTCGAGTTTCTGGCTTCTTGGTGTCCACCGGTCTGTCGTTTGGGATTCTGCCTGTCCTCCAGTTCTGAGAGTCTGTTTCGGCAGCATTGGGGGTTCCTGTCCGTTTACCAGTATTCGTACCGGTTCCGTGAGTAGCGGCTCTGCCGCGTCCGTCGGCCTAGGCCGCTGTATTCCGTTATTATTTCTGTCACTGGTGTTTTGCAGAGGGTTCTGCTTATGCTGTCACAAAAGTATTGTGTCGGCGTGTGGTCAGCATTTCCTTTGTTGTTCTTTTCCTTTGGCGGCAAGCCGCACATACTTTGGTTTTAGGTTTGTTAGTTGCCCCTGGCCTTGTTGTTTAGTTAGAGGTCCCCTTGTTATCACCCTGTCTCAGTTCATTCTTTGTCTCTCATTAAGACCTGAGGGGGCATCGAAGTTGGGCAGACGTAATCCGCCCTTCAAACGCGGCTGCCATGGGCTCAAGCAACCATAGTCTCGCAAGAGTGTACTGACAGCACGGGCGAGACAACGGAGATAGGGCGCCAGGGGCTATTCCCTTTCCATTCCCCTTTCCCAGCATTACGTCCTGGTGCTCTGGACTCACTTCATAACATCTCCCTTGTTCTGAGCACCAGGAACCTAACATTATCACCAGCCATACCACAAAAAAGAAATAAAACTTTTTTTTTTTGGCCCAGTCCAGTGTCTAGTCTAGAATCCAGTCCGGTGTTTAGAATCCAGTCCGGTGTTTAGAATCCAGTCCGGTGTTTAAAAAAAAAAAAAAAGTCTTGTTTTGTCTAGTTTAAAAAAATTCAGTCTTGCCTTGTCTAGTCTTGCCTTGTCTAGTCTTGCCTTGTCTAGTCTCGCCTTGTCTAGTCTTGCCTTGTCTTGTCTTGTCTAGTTTTAAATCCTCCTATGTCTACTATGCAAGCCCTGCAGGCATCTCTCTCAGCCCTGAACTCTGCTTTCAGTGCTTTGAGACCTGAGCGACTAGAAGTTTTGCAGCAATCCTTAAAGCAACTGCAAAACCTTCTGACTAAAATCTTGCTCATCTTGCCAGAAGTCGTTGAGAGTACATCTATCTCTAAAGAGACTCTTGTTCACAGTATGGTGACAAGAGAATCCTCTGGTTTAATTGAAGAGAAAAGGTTTAAAAGTTTTCTGCGGCCCAGGCTCTCAGAAGAGGAGCGTCTGCGTCGCAGAAACTTAAACTTATGCAAATATTGTGGGGGTTTAGGCCACTATCTGCAGACCTGTGAGTTGCGCAAGCCAAAGTGTGGTGACGAGTCTTGCCCTCTGGCCAAGTTGAGTCAGGATACAAGACCTACTCCTGTCTCTACTGTGGCAGAGGTACTTGTCACACAACCCACACTAAAAAGCTCTCTGTCCTATAATTGGGGTCCTTGGGCAAGGGAGCCCCATTATAGATTCAGGAATCAAAAGAGAATGTTTCTCTCCTCTCTTGAGGTTCCTGTTGAAGCAGAGTTGCAAGCCCCTGGAGTGGTGCCCGATGCCCAGGTTCCTGGAGTGGTGCCCGATGCCCAGGTTCCTGGAGTGGTGCCCGTTGCCCAGGTTCCTGGAGTGGTGCCCGTTGCCCAGATTCCTGGAGTGGTGCCCGTTGCCCAGGGTTCTGGAGTGGTGCCCGTTGCCCAGGGTCCTGGAGTGGTGCCCGTTGCCCAGGGTCCTGGAGTGGTGCCCGATGCTCAGGATCTTGGTGCGGTACCCGATGCCCAGAGTGCTGGAGCGGTACCCGATGCCGAGAGTGCTGGAGCGGTACCCGATGCCGAGAGTGCTGGAGCGGTACCCGATGCCCAGAGTGCTGGAGCGGTACCCGATGCCTAGAGTGCTGGAGCGGTACCCAATGCCCAGAGTGCTGGTATGGTACCCGATGCCCAGAGCGCTGGAGCGGTACCCGATGCTCTAGCTTATAGAGGGACATAAAATATTATAGCTCAGGTTTCCATACCAGAAGGGGTCTCAGAAGCTGTTACCCCAGGTAGGGACTTGAAAAGCGCAACCCCAGAAAGGGTATCTGAAACCATAGTTCTAGAAGGGAACTCGAGAAGCAAAACCCCAGAAGGGATCTTTGAAGTAATATCCCCAAGTGGGGTCTCGAGAGACGCAGCCTCTAAGAAGGGTCTAGAGGTCGCTTCCCCAGGAAAGAACTTAAGAGGCGTAGCATTAGTGGAGGTGCTGAAGGTTATAGCTTCAGCAAAAGTCCCGGAAGTCATAGTCCCGGGAGAAGTTTCGATAATTATCGACTCAGAGAGGGAGGCCAATGGCTCAGTCCCAGTGAAGGAAGTCGATGGCTCGGTCCCAGTTAGGGAGGTCGATGGCTCGGTCCCAGTGGGGGAGGCCGACGGCTCGGTCCCAGTAAAAGAATCCGAGGTGCTGACCCCAGCGGGGTTCCCGGAGGCCACTGCCCCAGCGGGGTTCCAGAAAGTCACTGCCCCGTGTGGGGTTCAGAAAGTCACTGCCCCGTGTGGGGTTCAGAAAGTCACTGCCCCGTGTGGGATTCAGAAAGTCACTGCCCCGGGTAGGGTTCAGAGAGTCTCAGCCTCGAGTAAGGTCAATAGTGACCAGGTCCTAGCAAAGCACTCCAGTCAGTCAGATGGGAAGGAAACAGATCCTGACTCTGTTGATATCTCAACATCAATAATCTTTGATGGGGACTTAGCCCAATTTCTGGCGCTTTTCAAACACTATTACACTATTATGTTGTCTAGACCATTTCTGGGCATCACTTTAGAGAACCTTGGGCTCTATCTGATTTATTCTTTTAGAGGAGAGCCTTTTGATTGGGCGACCAGCCTAATGAAAGCTGAAGATCCCATTCTTCAGGATCCCCCAGCATTCTGTGATGCAATTAGTAAAAGATATGGTTCCAAAGAAATTGGTTCAGGTTCCTCTAAGTCACCCGTCTTGTCTGCTGAGAGTCCACCAAATACTGTAAACTCAGCACAAGAGTCTCAGCCCGTTGTTTTGACTGCAGGATGTGCTTTTCTGACTTCTTCTTCTAATAGGAGTACTTTGCCTGAAAGTTCAGCTCCCAAGGGTAAGAAACGTATCTCTGATTTGAACGCAGCCTTGCTGGGTGGTACCATCAGTTCAGACAATGTTTGGGGAATTACCTTGGTCAGACCTAAAGAGCTTTGTAAAAAGAAGAAGAAAAATAAATAATTTTTGACTCTTGCCTTGATAAAAAAAAAAAAAAAATTTTTCCTTGTCTTGTGTCCAGTGGCCACCGTCAAGGGGAGGGCACTGTTACAAGCTGTTGTTACAGCTTGTTTCTGTTTTCTTGTCTGTTAGACCAGTGTGTCAGGTTGTTTTTTTTGTATCCCTTGTTTTGGATAGTCTGTATTTTGGGGTCCTTTGACCCCTCCTCAAGGGGGGGGGGGGTACTGTTATGAGCCACGGCTGTGGCTCATTCCTGTTTTGCATGTCAGTTAGGTATTTTATGTTATTCTTCTGTTCATGTTCCCCGTGGGTGCCATGGGGTGCTCGGAGCTCACCCTTAAGGAGGGGATACTGTTATGAACCACAGGTAGTGGTTCATTCCTATTTTATGTTTATAAGTAGTCTTGCAGGCCAGGATTTCCCGTTGCTCTGTTTAAGAATACTCTTGGTTGCTGCCGCTGGTTAGTCTGTGTAATTGCAGCTTGTTCCCATGTGTTCAGCCTCACCTGGCTGCTAATTGCATCTTGTCAGTTTGGAGTCATGCAACAGGGCAGCTGCATGATATTATTAATTAGGCCTCTCTGTTATATGCTGGCTCAGTGCAATTCACAGACGCTGGTGATATTTCTAGGTTTCCAGTCTGCTTGAGTTCTGAGCTTGTTCCTGCCAGTTCCTGAGCTCCTGTGTAGCAGTGTCTGTCGAGCTGCTTCCTGTGTCGATTCCTGTGTCAGTCCCTGTGTCGATTCCTGTGTCTGATCCCGTGTCCTGCCGTGAAGCGTTCCTGTCCAGAAGTCCTGTGGCTTTGCCTATGCCTGGTCGAGTTTCTGGCTTCTTGGTGTCCACCGGTCTGTCGTTTGGGATTCTGCCTGTCCTCCAGTTCTGAGAGTCTGTTTCGGCAGCATTGGGGGTTCCTGTCCATTTACCAGTATTCGTACCGGTTCCGTGAGTAGCGGCTCTGCCGCGTCCGTCGGCCTAGGCCGCTGTATTCCGTTATTATTTCTGTCACTGGTGTTTTGCAGAGGGTTCTGCTTATGCTGTCACCGCCGGTACACAAAAGTATTGTGTCGGCGTGTGGTCAGCATTTCCTTTGTTGCTCTTTTCCTTTGGCGGCAAGCCACACATACTTTGGTTTCAGGTTTGTTAGTTGCCCCTGGCCTTGTTGTTTAGTTAGAGGGCCCCTTGTTATCACCCTGTCTCAGTTCACTCTTTGTCTCTCATTAAGACCTGAGGGGGCATCGAAGTTGGGCAGACGTAATCCGCCCTTCAAACGCGGCTGCCATGGGCTCAAGCAACCATAGTCTCGCAAGAGTGTACTGACAGCACGGGCGAGACAACGGAGATAGGGTGCCAGGGGCTATTCCCTTTCCATTCCCCTTTCCCAGCATTACGTCCTGGTGCTCTGGACTCACTTCATAACATCTCCCTTGTTCTGAGCACCAGGAACCTAACACCGACACACTTGGACTCTTGGGGATTTGTGATACCATCATAGAACGCACAGTTCTTTTCAGTGCTTTTTCCAGTTTAACTCTTTTCATTTTTCTAGCAGGAGGATGAGGGCTTCCATCGTCATGTGAAGCTGAACCACTAGTCATGAACATAGGCCAGGGCCTTAGCCGTTCCATGCCACTCCGTGTCGTAAATGGCATATTGGCAAGTTTACGTTTCTCCTCAGACGATTTACATTTATTTTTTGGGTCTTTTTACTGAACTTTGTCTTTTTGGATTTTACATGCCCTCTACTATGACATTGGGCATCGGCCTTGGCAGACGACGTTGATGGCATTTCATCATCTATGTCATGACTAGTGGCAGCAGCTTCAGCACTAGGAGGAAGTGGTTCTTGATCTTTCCCTATTTTATCCTCCAAATTTTTGTTCACCGTTATTTTTCTGGGGTTATATAACACAATATGCGGCACAGGAGCACTGGACATATGGCAGCAGAGGACACAACTGTGACTGGTCACTTGACTGACTGATGCACAGGACACTACCACTGGTCTGATGCAGGACAACACAGCAACACTGTAAGGGACTTGTTATTATTATACGGCAACAGTGGACATATAGCAGCAGCGTATACCACTGTGACTGCCTCGTCACTGGACTGGCTGATGCACAGGACACTATCACTGGTCTGATGCAGGACAACACAGCAACACTGTAAGGGACTTGTTATTATTACACAGCAGCACTGGACATATGGCAGCAGCGTATACCACTGTGACTGCCTGGTCACTGGAATGACTGATGGCTGATGCACAGGACACTACCACTGGTCCGATGCAGGACAACACAGCAACACTGTAAGGGACTTGTTATTATTATACAGCAGCACTGGACATATGGCAGCAGAGGATACCACTGTGACTGGTCACTGGACTGATGCACTGGACACCACCACTGGTTTGATGCAGGACAACACAGCAACACTGTAAGGGACTGGTTGTTATTATTATTATTATTATTATTATTATTATTATTATACAGCAGCACTGGACATATGGCAGCAGAGGATACCACTGTGACTGGTTACTGGACTGACTGATGCACAGGACACTACCACTGGTCTGATGCAGGACAACACAGCAGCACTGTAAGGGACTTGTTATTATTATTATTATTATTATTATTATTATTATACAGCAGCACTAAACATATGGCAGCAGAGGACACCACTGCCTGGTCACTGGACTGACTGATGCACAGGACACTACCACTGGTCTGATGCAGGACAACACAGCAACACTGTAAGTTATTATACAGCAGCACTGGACATATGGCAGCAGAGGATACCACTGTGACTGGACTGATGCAGCACAATACACCACCACTGAGCTGACGCAGCACAACGCAGCACCCTATACAGCAGCACTGGACATATGGCAGCAGAGGATACCACTGTGACTGGACTGATGCAGCACAATACACCACCACTGAACTGATGCAGCACAACACAGCACATACAGCAGCACTGGACATATGGCAGCAAAGGACACAAGCACTGTGACTGGAGAGATGCAGCACAAGACACGGACACTGAGGACACTGAGAGAACAGAGACACGTCCTCTCTGTACACTCTCCAATGCTGGAGTGAAAATGGCAGGGACGCGCGGCTCCTTATATGGAATCCAAACCCTGCCAGAATCCGACAGCGGGATGATGACGTTTTGCCTCGTCCTGGTTTCCGAGTCAGGCGGGAAAACCCTTGGATCCAGGCTCGGAGCGTGAAGTCCGGTAGGGTTTGGTTCTCTGAGAACCGAACCCGCTCATCTCTAACAAAAACCCAATGGTTTGCACACATCTCCGCTGTATGTCTGTCTGCATATGTACGGGTTCTGTACTGCATATATCAGATTTGTGTCTGCTATGGTGGTCGCAGTACCCCCTAAGCCGCAGCATTATTGATATGCTGCAGCATTTTGGGGTTGGGAAAGTCAGTGTTACAGAAAAAGGGTGCATGTTGGGGGGTGTGGTATGGAAGGTAGATAGTAACTAGGTCGACAGCGTCTAGGTCGACAGTAACTAGATCGACAGGGTTTCTATGTCGACAGGGTCTCTAGGTCGACATGTTCTAGGTCGACAGGTCAAAAGGTCGATATGAGTTTTTAATGGGTTTTTTGTGTCATTTTCTTCGTACAGTGACCGGGAACCCCAATTAATGCACCGTGTCCCCTCGCATGGCTCGCTCTGCTACCGCTGCGCTTGGCACAGATTACCATTCCCAATTGTAGTCCACGTGGACCATTAAGTATGAAAAGGTTAAAAAAAATCGTGAAAAACTCATGTCGACCTTTTGACCTGTCAACCTAGAGCATGTCAACCCAGAGACCCTGTCGACCTAGAAACCATGTCGACCTAGTTAATGTCGACCAATAGTGGTCGACCTAGATAGTGTCGACCTAGTTACTGTTGACCTAGAGACCGGATCCCATGTTGGGCCTGTTTTCTGGGCATGTCAAGGCCAGTGGCTGTATTCTTGGTCACAGCTTCACTGGCCTTGGAAGAGTGAAGTACACGGCCATCCTGAGTAGAAGATGATCGATGTTCACACAGATGATTTGATTGTGTGTCTATGGATGCAGCAGCAGATCACAAAAGCATGCAGTTGGTGTCTTTCTACTGCAGACGCCTCCTGCTGCTTATATATACTGTATTATGACACAGCAATTAGTATCCTTCCCTCAATCTGGCCCTGAGCATGGGCAATTTGAGCAACTCTAATGAAAACATTTGCTCCAGACTTGTAAACATAAAGGATGATATTCAATTGTTTAACACTCCTGATCTCCCATCTAAAGTGACGGGAGATTAAGGGGAGGCAATATTCAATTGTGCTTATTTATCGCGCTTGTCGTGCAGAGAGGTTGGGTTTACCTGCATAAAGCAGCTAATCCCGACCAAAGTGCAGGTTGCAACTAGAGATGAGCGGGTTCGGTTCCTCGGAAACCGAACCCCTCCAAACTTCACCCATTTTACACGGGTCCGAGGCATACTCGGATTCTCCCGTATGGCTCGGTTAACCCGAGCGCGCCCGAACGTCATCATCCCGCTGTCAGATTCTCGCGAGAATCGGATTCTATATAAGGAGCCGCGCGTCGCCGCCATTTTTCACTCGTGCATTGGAAATGATAGTGAGAGGACGTGGCTGGCGTCCTCTCACTTTGTTTCAGGGGGCTGCATATCTTTATTCTGGGGACCAGCAGTATTATAGGAGGAGTACAGTGCAGAGTTTTGCTGACCAGTGACCACCAGTATTATACGTTCTCTGCCTGCAAAACGCTCCATATCTGTGCTCAGTATGCTGCATATATCTGTGCTCACACTGAGTGGCGTAACTAGAAATTTTTCTCCCCCAAGCCAAAAAATTCTTCGGCGCCCCCCCCCCCCATCCCCCATAATTGGCACTATTAAAGGGATAAATGTGCGCGCGCCTTCGGCGCGCGCAGCAAAATAGGGGGTGTGGCTTCGTTGGGATGGGCGTGGCTTCACATAAAGGGGCGTGGCATTGCAGGGAAAGACTACGTTATACCCCAGTTTTCCAACCTGCACGCCCAGATGTTAGCCACCACTGGAAAGAAAAATAATCCTGATTCATGCCCCTTACATTATTTGTAATCTTTCCTCCTTATAGTAATGCCCAGTATACATTATGCCACATACTGCAATGGCACTTAGACATTATGCCACACACAATAATGCACATGACACAATATGCACATACTGTAATGCCCCCGACACATTATGACAGGAATCGCAATGCCCGTTATACATTATGCTACACACTGCAATGCCCCTGATACATTATACCACATACCACAATGCCCGTGATATAGTATACAACACACCGTAATGCCTGACACATACCGCAATGCCCGTTATACCCTATGCTACACACCGCAATGCCCGTTATACATTATGCCACACTGCAATGACCCTGAGACATTATACCACATACCAAAATGCCCGTGATACAGTATGCCACACACCGTAATGCCTGTGACACATTATGACACACACCGCAATGTCCGTGATACATTATGCCACACACCGTAATGCCCATTACACATTAAGTCCTACAGTAAGGCTTCTAATTACTTTTAAATTACCTGCTCGTTGCCAGGGGTTTTCATGCTCAGTGTGTCATGCTCGTTGCCAGGGGTTTCATGCACTGGGTGTCATGCTCGTTGCCAGGTGTTTCATGCACTGGGTGTCATGCTCGTTGCCAGGTGTTTCATGCACTGGGTGTCATGCTCGTTGCTAGGGGGTAGTGCTTGTTGCTAGGGCTGTGCTCCCAGTGCCACATATGTCCCCAGTGCCAGATATTACCCCACGGTGCCAGGTACTCACATGACCCCAGTGCACAATATAGCCCCCCCCCCTATGTGCCAGGTACACATATACCCCCCCCAGTGCCACATATGCCCCCAGTGCCAGATATTCCCCCTCAGTGCCACATATGCCCCCAGTGCCAGATATCCCCCCCCCAGTGCCACATATGCCCCCAGTGCCAGATATTCCCCCCCAGTGCCAGCTATGCTCCCAGTGCCAGATCCCCCCCCCCCAGTGCCACATATGCCCCCAGTGCCAGATATGCTCCCAGTGCCAGATTCCCTCACCCCCCCCCCAGTGCCACATATGCCCCCAGTGCCAGATATTCCCCCCCAGTGCCATATATGCCCCCTCCCCTGCCGCCGCTGCTGCTCCCCCGCTGGTTTGTGTTGGAGGGACACGGAGGGCACAGAGCGCGCCTCTCCTGTGTCCCTCCTGCATCATCTCCGGCGGCCGCGGGTCTAATAAACGAAGTGCCGTTCGTGAGCTCTGATTGGCTCACGAACCGGCACTTCTTCTATTAGACCCGCGGCCGCCGGAGATGATGCAGGAGGGACACAGGAGAGGCGCGCGCTGTGCCCTCCGTGTCCCTCCAACACGGCAGGGAGGGTTAGTAGGATCAGATTGACATGCGGACGCTCGTCCGCATGTCAATCTGTGCTAAATCAGTGGCGCCCCCGCAGCCCCTCGCCCCCAAGCCACCGCGAGGACTGCGAGGGCAGTAGTTACGCCACTGCTCACACTGCTTTATTGTGGGGACTGGGGACCAGCAGTATTATATAGGAGGAGTACAGTGCAGAGTTTTGCTGACCAGTGACCACCAGTATTATACGTTCTCTGCCTGAAAAACGCTCCATATCTGTGCTGCATTGTAGTATATAGTAGGAGTACAGTGCATAATTTTGCTGACCACCAGTATATAATATATAGGAGTACGGTACAGTAGGCCACTGCTCTACCTACCTCTGTGTCGTCAAGTATACTATCCATCCATACCTTTGGTGCATTTCAGTTTTGCACAGTTTGCTGACCACCAGTATATAATATATAGCAGTATGGTACAGTAGGCCACTGCTCTACCTACCTCTGTGTCGTCAACTATACTATCCATCCATACCTGTGGTGCATTTCAGTTTTGCACAGTTTGCTGACCACCAGTATATAATATATAGCAGTACGGTATAGTAGGCCACTGCTCTACCTACCTCTGTGTCGTCAAGTATACTATCCATCCATACCTGTGGTGCATTTCAGTTGTGCGCAGTATATATAGTAGTAGGCCATTGCTATTGATACTGGCATATAATTCCACACATTTAAAAATGGAGAACAAAAATGTGGAGGGTAAAATAGGGAAAGATCAAGATCCACTTCCACCTCGTGCTGAAGCTACTGCCACTAGTCATGGCCGAGACGATGAAATGCCATCAACGTCGTCTGCCAAGGCCGATGCCCAATGTCATAGTAGAGAGCATGTAAAATCCAAAACACAAAAGTTCAGTAAAATGACCCAAAAATCAAAATTAAAAGCGTCTGAGGAGAAGCGTAAACTTGCCAATATGCCATTTACGACACGGAGTGGCAAGGAACGGCTGAGGCCCTGGCCTATGTTCATGGCTAGTGGTTCAGCTTCACATGAGGATGGAAGCACTCATCCTCTCGCTAGAAAAATTAAAAGACTTAAGCTGGCAAAAGCACAGCAAAGAGCTGTGCGTTCTTCTAAATCACAAATCCCCAAGGAGAGTCCAATTGTGTCGGCTGCGATGCCTGACCTTCCCAACACTGGACGGGAAGAGGTGGCGCCTTCCACCATTTGCACGCTCCCTGCAAGTGCTGGAAGGAGCACCCGCAGTCCAGTTCCTGATAGTCAAATTGAAGATGTCACTGTTGAAGTACACCAGGATGAGGATATGGGTGTTGCTGGCGCTGAGGAGGTAATTGACAAGGAGGATTCTGATGGTGAGGTGGTTTGTTTAAGTCAGGCACCCGGGGAGACACCTGTTGTCCTTGGGACGAATATGGCCATTGACATGCCTGGTCAAATTACAAAAAAAATCACCTCTTCGGTGTGGAATTATTTTAACACAAATGCAGACAACAGGTGTCAAGCCGTGTGTTGCCTTTGTCAAGCTGTAATAAGTAGGGGTAAGGACGTTAACCACCTCGGAACATCCTCCCTTATACATCACCTGCAGCGCATTCATCATAAGTCAGTGGATGACAGCGGAAGCAGTCCACTGACCACTAAATCCCTTCCTCTTGTAACCAAGCTCCTGCAAACCACACCACCAACTCCCTCAGTGTCAATTTCCTCCTTACACAGGAAAGCCAATAGTCCTGCAGGCCAGGACACTGGCAAGTCTGACGAGTACTCTCCTGCCTGGGATTCCTCCGATGCATCCTTGAGTGTAACGCCTACTGCTGCTGGCGCTGCTGTTCTTGCTGCTGGGAGTCGATCGTCATCCCAGAGGGGAAGTCGGAAGACCACTTGTACTACTTCCAGTAAGCAATTGACTGTCCAACAGTCCTTTGCGAGGAAGATGAAATATCACAGCAGTCATCCTGCTGCAAAGCGGATAACTTAGGCCTTGGCAGCCTGGGCGGTGAGAAACGTGTTGCCGTTATCCACTGTTAATTCACAGGCAACTACAGACTTGATTGAGATACTGTGTCCCCGGTACCAAATACCATCTAGGTTCCATTTCTCTAGGTAGGCGATACCGAAAATGTACACAGACCTCAGAAAAAGAGTCACCAGTGTCCTAAAAAATGCAGTTGTACCCAATGTCCACTTAACCACGGACATGTGGACAAGTGGAGCAGGGCAGACTCAGGACTATATGACAGTGACAGCCCACTGGGTAGATGTATTGCCTCCCGCAGCAAGAACAGCAGCGGCGGCACCAGTAGCAGCATCTCGCAAACGCCAACTCGTTCCTAGGGAGGCTACGCTTTGTATCACCGCTTTCCAGAAGAGGCACACAGCTGACAACCTCTTACGGAAACTGAGGAACATCATCGCAGAATGGCTTACCCCAAATGGACTCTCCTGGGGATTTGTGACATCGGACAATGCCAGCAATATTGTGTGTGCATTAAATCTGGGCAAATTCCAGCACGTCCCATGTTTTGCACATACATTGAATTTGGTGGCGCAGAATTATTTAAAAAACGACAGGGGCGTGCAAGAGATGCTGTCGGTGGCCCGAAGAATTGCGGGCCACTTTCGGCATTCAGCCACCGCGTGCCGAAGACTGGAGCACCAGCAAACAGTCCTGAACCTGCCCTGCCATCATCTGAAGCAAGAGGTGGTAACGAGGTGGAATTCAACCCTCTATATGCTTCAGAGGATGGAGGAGCAGCAAAAGGCCATTCAAGCCTATACATCTGCCTACGATATAGGCAGAGGGGGAATGCACCTGACTCAAGCGCAGTGGAGAATGATTTCAACGTTGTGCAAGGTTCTGCAACCCTTTGAACTTGCCACACGTGAAGTCAGTTCAGACACTGCCAGCCTGAGTCAGGTCATTCCCCTCATCAGGCTTTTGCAGAAGAAGCTGGAGACATTGAAGGAGGAGCTAAAACAGAGCAATTCCGCTAGGCATGTGGGACTTGTGGATGGAGCCCTTAATTCGCTTAACCAGGATTCACGGGTGGTCAATCTGTTGAAATCAGAGCACTACATTTTGGCCACCGTGCTCGATCCTAGATTTAAAACCTACGTTGTATCTCTCTTTCCGGCAGACACAAGTCTGCAGAGGTTCAAAGACCTGCTGGTGAGAAAATTGTCAAGTCAAGCGGAACGTGACCCGTCACCATCTCCTCCTTCACATTCTCCCGCAACTGGGGGTGCGAGGAAAAGGCTAAGAATTCTGAGCCCACCCGCTGGCGGTGATGCAGGGCAGTATGGAGCGAGTGCTGACATCTGGTCCGGACTGAAGGACCTGCCAACGATTACTGACATGTCGTCTACTGTCACTGCATATGATTCTCTCACCATTGAAAGAATGATGGAGGATTATATGAGTGACCGCATCCAAGTAGGCATGTCAGACAGTCCGTACGTATACTGGCAGGAAAAAGAGGCAATTTGGAGGCCCTTGCAGAAACTGGCTTTATTCTACCTAAGTTGCCCTCCCTCCAGTGTGTACTCCGAAAGAGTGTTTAGTGCAGCCGCTCACCTTGTCAGCAATCGGTGTACGAGGTTACTTCCAGAAAATGTGGAGAAGATGATGTTCATTAAAATGAATTATAATCAATTCCTCCGTGGAGACATTCACCAGCAGCAATTGCCTCCAGAAAGTACACGGGGACCTGAGATGGTGGATTCCAGTGGGGACGAATTAATAATCTGTGAGGAGGGGGATGTACACAGTGAAAGGGGTGAGGAATCGGACGATGAGGAGGAGGTGGACATCTTGCCTCTGTAGAGCCAGTTTGTGCAAGGAGAGATTGATTGCTTCTTTTTTGGTGGGGGCCCAAACCAACCAGTCATTTCAGTCACAGTTGTGTGGCAGACCCTGTCGCTGAAATTATGGGTTTGTTAAAGTGTGCATGTCCTGTTTATACAACATAAGGGTGCGTGGGAGGGCCCAAGGACAATTCCATCTTGCACCTCTTTTTTCTTTCATTTTTCTTTGCATCATGTGCTGTTTGGGGACTATTTTTTCGAAGTACCATCCTGCCTGACACTGCAGTGCCACTCCTAGATGGGCCAGGTGTTTGTGTCGGCCACTTGCGTCGCTTAGCTTAGCCATCCAGCGACCACAGTGCACCTCTTTTTTTCTTTGCATCATGTGCTGTTTGGGGACTATTTTTTTAAATCGACCATCCTGTCTGACACTGCAGTGCCACTCCTAGATGGGCCAGGTGTTTGTGTTGGCCACTTGGGTCGCTTAGCTTAGTCATCCAACGACCTCGGTGCAAATTTTAGGACTAAAAATAATATTGTGAGGTGTGAGGTGTTCAGAATAGACTGGAAATGAGTGGAAATTATGGTTATTGAGGTTAATAATACTATGGGATCAAAATGACCCCCAAATTCTATGATTTAAGCTGTTTTTGAGTTTTTTTTTTAAAAAACACCCGAATCCAAAACACACCCGAATCCGACAAAAAAATTTCAGGGAGGTTTTGCCAAAACGCGTCCGAATCCAAAACACGGCCGCGGAACCGAATCCAAAACCAAAACACAAAACCCGAAAAATGTCCGGTGCACATCACTAGTTGCAACACAAAAATGTATTATATGACAAAATGTTTAATTGAATGTTATAATCGGCAAAGCTTGTTTTGATTACTATGTCATTTTAAATGGGGGTGAAAATGGCATGTAGTGTTTGTCCTCCTGCCATATATGGAAGACTTATTTCTTCTGTAGTGACAGTACTAAGGGGCTTCATTATTTGAAAGAGTGGTCCTCTTCTTTCTTATGCGGGTATGCCTTACTTATTGCAAGTCTGTTTGGGGGAAATCTTCCTCATTGCCTGAACTCCATGATTTTTCTGAAGTGCAGGTTTATTTTTCCTTGTGATTGCATTGACAGTGACTTTATAGCTTGAAAGAGGGGACGCCCCTCTTTCAAACAAGGGGGCCCCAATCTTTTTACGTGGAATATGGGGAAAAACAGATAGGCCCTTCCCACACCTTTTACAGTCATACCTTTTAATTTTTTTACAGCTCATGCTAAAAGCGACATCACTTTCCCCGCAACCACTGCCAGGCGAAAAGAACGGGGGTGGGGTGCGCAGGATGACAAGGTCATTAATATTAAGCACTAGGCAAAGATTTAAAATCCTGTGTCAGCAGATACGCTGTATAGGAGCTGCATAAAGGATAATGGAACAGGAACTCTTTATTTATAAACAGGATCAAACACATGCTGTTTCTTAACAATGGAGGAAAAAATAGAAGGAACACCTTCTTCTATAACAGTCTGGATAAAAACAGGCCCCAGCTACCTCTTTTTTTAACCTATTTTATCAGCAGCTGAACACTAATAATATCTACCGGTATATTAAACACAGTTGAGAACAGTGGTTGCAGAATTATGATTATTGTTATCCTTTATATATATGGCGCCACAAGGGATCTGCAGCATCCAGTTACAGAGTACATAAACACATACCTAAACCAAGAAAACAGTGACTTGGCAGTTGAAGATAATAAAGGACAAGTACATGGTATATAAACATAGCTGCATCAGCAGACAACACTGAAATAAGTATTAGGGTGTCAGAAAACCAAGGGATCTGGTGCCGTCGAAGGGAGTATGGAGTAGAAGATGATTTAAGTAAGAATAGGAAAGGCACATCAGGGAAGAGGGCCCTGCTTGTGAGAGTTTGCTTTCTAAAGGGAAGGTACAGACAGACAGTGGTGACACAAATGGGGTAGACAGCAGTGATGTGCGGTGCAGAGCCTTTCCTGTGATACTAATGTTTGTGCCAGAGTTTTGACTGTATAAAGTATATGAAAAATACAAAAAATATGTTTGAAATATCTTCTTTGCATTATTCTAATAATTTTTTTAGCCAAAACTCTGAGTAAAAAGTCTATGGCAGGTGAGGCAGTGCCTCACCTGCTTATCTTTTCCGCACATCTCTTATCAAAACTCACCAAATTTCCAGGAGTTTATACTGCTGCACCTCCTGTGTATAATGCCCAGATGTACCATTTGGCTCATATATTTGTCAAAGTCAAAAATATTACATACAGACAACATACAAACTCCAAAAAGAGAGGTCTCTGTTCGTGCGCATACACGCAGTGTGCACAGGATATACGGTAGCATATGCATCCACACAGACAAGCCACAAAGATATATTCAACACATATTTCATACAACACATACATTACACATAGACAAAACAGGACAAGCACCAGACATTATAATGTATTTATATAATAAAGTGTAACATCAGCTATATATGTATTATTGGAATGGAACAAGTTAAATATATCATGCTTAGTGTCAAAATGATCAGGAGAATGTGTGTATTAATTTGATAGCTATGGGTAGATTGTAGCACATTGCAACGATTAGTTATGACCAAATGTATGAATACAAAGGACTTCCTGAAGACTTGATACTGGATTCACAGTCATGGCCCTGGGGGCAGACACATGTGTTTGCAACATAGGACAAAAGCCCTCACACTGACCTATGAGCCGTCAAGTTCTTGAGAGGTCTAGCCTCTGGACCAATGGAAGAAGATGAAACCCACTGTTGTATACACCCATTATTTTACTGTATAAACATAGGGACCCAGAAGCAGGGAGTTTTCTGATACATTCTCATTCACTCTCTGATACATTCTCATACACTCTCTCTCTCACACACACACACACACAAACACACTCACACCCTTATCACCAGTCTCCTACCTGATGACTGGCTGCCTGGGACCAGTGAAACTAAGCGTATGTATATTGGCTGCAACTGATTCTTTTGTAACTGTAACTGCTTCTTGTGTAATTGTAACTCTGTAACCATATATATACATGTTATACCTAATGATATACTGTACATATGTAATTTTGTATGCATACCCTTTTAATATCAAATAAATATATATATATATATATGTATATATATATATACTGTATATATATATATACTGTATATATATATATCTGAGCGTTGGACCTCAGCTTACAATGTGTGTGACTGCTTGCTTTCTCTTAAGGGATATAGTGCTGTGATGTTTTGCGCACTTTTATCGTATATGGTAATAAGATGCGCCTTGCGTCCGCAGTATATATTAACGATGGCATTGATTGTTTATTTAAAATAATTGGAAATTCACATATTGCATGTAAATCTGGCTCTGGTGCTAGCCAGTGCCTCCTGAGCTATTTAGCTCACCGCACGTCCCTGGTAGACAGTGATCGTGGAACAGAGGGTTAGGATGAGAGTTGGCTAAGTTTGGTGAAGAAGTGGGTCTTGAGAGCCTGTTTAAAGTTTTGTAGAGAGGTGGAGAGTCTGATAAGGAGAGGTTGAGAATTCCAGAGATAGGGAGCAACACGTATCAAAATATCAAAATCAGTGGTGCTAACTCACCAAGAGGAGTGGGGAACAGGTACTGTTTACCCATCACCAACATCTCCAACAGTCCAGGTGAGGGGAACATTAACAATTGCATTATTAATGTTTATTTATATATTTTAATTGGTGTGTCCATTTATTTTGTTATGCGAATGGGTCACTTATGTTAAAGGCTCTATTGATGGAAAGTGCCTATACTGTAAAAGAAGAATCTGATGACTTCCTGAAAGTGGAACGCATGCTGGAACACATGCTGTAGCCATTTTCTTCCAGTTTTGGACATGGAATGCATATACTTTGGCCATCTTCTTCCGGTTTTTATGAAAACAGAAATGGAATGCTTGGTGGAATGCATAGCGGCTATTTCTCTTACGTCCTAGAGGATGCTGGGGACTCCGTAAGGACCATGGGGATAGACGGGCTCCGCAGGAGACATGGGCACTATAAGAAAGAACTTTAGGTATGGGTGTGCACTGGCTCCTCCCTCTATGCCCCTCCTCTAGACCTCAGTTTATTACTGTGCCCAGAGGAGACTGGGTGCATTACAGGGAGCTCTCCTGAGTTTCCTGAAAAGAAAGTATTTTGTTAGGTTTTTTTATTTTCAGGGAGCCTGCTGGCAACAGACTCCCTGCAGCGAGGGACTGAGGGGAGAGAAACAGACCTACTTTAATGTTAGGCTCTGTTTCTTAGGCTACTGGACACCATTAGCTCCAGAGGGATCGGTACGCAGGTCTCACCCTCGCCGTCCGTCCCAGAGCCGCGCCGCCGTCCTCCTCGCAGAGCCGGAAGATAGAAGCCGGGTGAGTATGAGAAGAAAGAAGACTTCAGAGGCGGCAGAAGACTTCAGATCTTCAGTGAGGTAACGCACAGCGGTAGCGCTGTGTGCCATTGCTCCCACACAGACACACACAGGCAGACACTGTAAGGGTTCAGGGCGCAGGGGGGGCGCCCTGGGCAGCAATATGAACCTCAATCTCTGGCAAAAATGTATATATACGGGCTGGGCACTGTATATATAAGAGCCCCCGCCAGTTTTTTCAATATTTTAGCGGGACCGAAGCCCGCCGCTGAGGGGGCGGAGCTTGTTCCTCAGCACTCACAGGCGCCATTTTCTCCACAGCACAGCGCTGAGAGGAAGCTCCCCGGACTCTCCCCTGCTTACACGGTGAAAGAGGGTTTTAAAGAAGGGGGGGCACATAATTTGGCGCAAAATACATGATTACAGCGCTATCTGGGTAAACATATTGTGTGTTTTTCCTGGGTCATTGGCGCTGGGTGTGTGCTGGCAAACTCTCTCTCTGTCTCCAAAGGGCCTTGTGGGGGAACTGTCTTCAGATAAGAGGATTCCCAGAGTGTGTGGTGTGTCGGTACACGTGTGTCGACATGTCTGAGGTAGAAGGCTCTCCTAGGGAGGAGGTGGAGCAAATGAATGTGGTGTCTCCGTCGACAACGCCGACACCTGACTGGATGGATATGTGGAATGTTTTAGGTGCTAATGTGAATTTATTGCACAAAAGATTGGACAAAGCTGAGGCTAGGGAACAGGCAGGGAGTCAACACCTGCCTGTCCCTATGTCGCAGGGACCTTCGGGGTCTCAAAAGCGCCCACTATCCCAAATAGTAGACACTGATACCGACACGGATTCTGACTCCAGTGTCGATTACGTTGATGCAAAGTTACAGCCAAAATTGGCTAAAAGTATTCGATATATGATTATTGCAATAAAGGATGTACTGCATATCACTGATGACCCCCCTGTCCCTGACACGAGGGTACACATGTTTAAGGGAAAGAAAGCTGAGGTAACCTTTCCCCCCTCTCATGAGCTGAACGAGTTATGTGAAAAAGCGTGGGAATCTCCAGACAAGAAACTGCAGATTCCCAAAAGGATTCTTATGGTGTATCCTTTCCCGGCAAAGGACAGGATACGGTGGGAATCCTCCCCTAAGGTGGACAAAGCGTTGACACGCCTATCCAAAAAGGTAGCGCTGCCATCCCAAGATACGGCTACTCTCAGGGATCCTGCTGATCGCAAGCAGGAGGTTACCTTGAAGTCCATTTACGCACATTCTGGTACCTTACTCAGACCGGCGATAGCGTAGGCTTGGGTTTGTAGCGCTGTAATAGCGTGGACAGATACCTTACCGACGGAGATTGATACCCTGGATAAGGATACCATTTTATTGACCCTAGGACATATTAAAGATGCTGTCTTATATATGAGAGATGCTCAAAGAGACATTGGTCTACTGGGTTCTAGAGTCAACGCTATGTCGATTTCGGCTAGACGAGTCCTATGGACCCGGCAATGGACAGGTGATGCCGACTCAAAGAGGCATATGGAGGTTTTACCTTACAGGGGTGAGGAATTGTTTGGGGAAGGTCTCTCGGACCTAGTCTCCACAGGTATGGCAGGTAAATCAAATTTTTTGCCTTATATTCCATCACAACCTAAGAAAGCGCCACATTATCAAATGCAGTCCTTTCGGTCACAGAGAAACAAGAGAGTACGAGGTGCGTCCTTTCTTGCCAGAGGAAAGGGCAGAGGAAAAAAGCTGCAAAACACAGCTAATTCCCAGGAACAGAAGTCCTCCCCGGCCTCTACTAAATCCACTGCATGACGCTGGGGCTCCGCTAAGGGAGTCCGCCCCAGTGGGGGCACGTCTTCGGGTTTTCAGCCACATCTGGGTTCACTCGCAGGTGGATCCCTGGGCAATAGAAATTGTTTCCCAGGGTTACAAGCTGGATTTCGAAGAGGTGCCTCCTCGCCGATTTTTCAAATCGGCCCTACCGGCTTCTCCAAAGGAAAGGGAGATAGTGTTAACTGCAATTCCCAAATTGTATCTTCAACAGGTGGTGGTCAAAGTTCCCCTACTTCAACAAGGGAGGGGATATTACTCAACCCTGTTTGTAGTCCCGAAACCGGACGGTTCGGTCAGACCCATTTTAAATTTAAAATCCCTGAACCTATACTTGAAAAGGTTCAAGTTCAAGATGGAATCGATCAGAGCGGTCATCGCCAGCCTAGAAGGGGGGAATTTTATGGTATCCCTGGACATAAAGGATGCATACCTTCATGTTCCCATATATCCACCTCATCAGGCGTACCTGAGATTTGCGGTACAGGATTGTCATTACCAATTTCAGACATTGCCGTTTGGGCTTTCCACGGCCCGAGGATTTTCACCAAGGTAATGGCGGAAATGATGGTGCTCCTGCGCAAGCAGGGTGTCACAATTATCCCGTACTTGGACGATCTCATAAAAGCGAGATCACGAGAGCAGTTACTGAACAGC